>NW_022195916.1:0-1044 GCF_008641045.1 Pistacia vera
TTTCATGTCCCCTTCTGTATTATCATATATATATAAAGCCCGACATTCCCCGTCTCTTATATTCATCATTCCATTTGTTTCTTCTTCCTTATCATTGTCCTTTGTTTCACTTTATAGCTCAGATCATCATCAACTCATCATTTGCAATTCAGACTACTTCAAATGGAGGTACATTCTTTTCTTTTCTTTTTTATTTACTTCATTCCCCAAGTCTAAGTTGATTCTTAATTGTTAACCTGAGTTTGATTTTGCAGACAGTTGAATTGAAGGTGGAGATGGTTGGCATCCATGAGAAGAGGCTTAGAAAATGCCTATCAAAACTGAAAGGTAATTAATTCATTAATTAAGTTAATTGTGTGATTCCTTTACCTTACTGTGTTTGTTTTGGGGGGACTTTAACTGATTTTGATTTCATTGTTTTACAGGAATAGAGAAAGTGGAAGTGGATGGTAATAGCCAGAAGGTTGTGGTTACAGGATATGCACATAGAAACAAAATATTAAAAGCCATTAGAAGAGGAGGTCTCAAAGCTGATTTCTGGTCTGCACAAAATGAGCTTCTCAATGCTTATGCAAGTGCAAGTGCAAGTGCAAGCTATGGAAACTTCAGATTCAATAACTTCAATTTCTTCTAGCTCAAGCGTTAGCTCTAGTTCTAGGATTAGGACTTTCTTTCTTCATATAATTTTTTCTTTTTTTTATATATTAATCTTAATTTCCCTCTTTTTGATCCCTTAATTATGTGGGGTTTTGATTTATATACCAAAGTTTGTGGTTTGTGTTTTCATATTCTCAGCTTTTACCTTTTTCTTTTTCAAAGGAACTATCATATGTAATGTTCAATTCATCAGATAGATAGAGTGAAATTCAAGATTACCAAATTTTGCTGTTTTCCCAAGTTCTCTGCTCAAATTAGTATTTAATTTCACAGAGCATCAATTTATGCTCCCAGTCAAATTTTCAACTTCTAAATTAATGGGCCACAATATGGGCTTTATGATTAGTAAGCCCAGCCCATTTCTGCTCTCTTAATCTTAACGAATGG
>NW_022195917.1:0-273945 GCF_008641045.1 Pistacia vera
AAGAAGAAAGGATTTCGAGAAACATAGGCGAAATATAAGGTAGTAAGTTGCAAGAAACGGCACGGTGGGCTCGCACAATGAGAAGGAAGAAAAAGGAAAGGTTTGGAGAAATCCTATGAAACTGTGTTGGTGAAGTTTGGGATTTTGTCTATTTCAGCTTGGAGTTTTGGGCTGGAGTCAGCACAGTTTGTGGTTCGGTGTTAGTGGGGATTGAATTTGATCTAGTTTTGTTTATTTGATGCTAACCCCATTACCTTTTTTAAGCCCTTCTTTTGACTATATGAGGACTTTGGAACATGGGAAATGGAATTTTGTCCTAGGTATTACCATCTACTTTAGTTCATCGTCTTCAAGTATGCACATGAGTCACGAGGAAGTTAGCTATTTTGACTCAATACGTCATGGAGATTGAAGAGGTCGAGGCTCTCTCAATCTCCGAGAAATTAAATGTAGCTTTTGCTTTGCATTTTCCCCTTGGCCCTTGGTGTGTAGGTTATGGAAATTTGGACTTTGGAACTCAACCAGCCACTAATGCTGTTGAAGCATTTGTACTTGTATGCTCACCGTGCTTGTAATTTACATTCTGACTTTGTTTTGTAGCAGAAATATTTGATGTATTTTCTTCTCCACGGTGGCGTATTGTATGTGCAATTATTAGGTTCATGTAATACAACAAACTGCGCGCATCTTTGTTCAAGTTCAAATTCAATGGTGTTTCTATTAATTTGTTTGATGTTTTCTTGTTTTATCGTACAACAATTACACCGATTGTTGTTTTTGTATGCTGTGAAGAAGCCAGTTTTGAGTACCAACATGGAATGGATCTGCCACGTGAAGATAAATAATACAATAAAGAAAAATCTATTAAACAGACAAGAAAAAGGGTACCAATACGAATATAGGCTTAAATTTAATATTCGTACGAGCTTAAGTTGAAGCTAGGAGAATCTAGGAATAATGCTACAATTACTAAAGGATGCGCACCAAATGACGTGGCGTAATCCTGATCGTTGATTCATTATAAGTTGATATTAATCAACGATCAGGATTATACTACATCATTCGATGTGTAATTTTCGGTAACTCTATTATTTTCTGAGAATCTAGCCCACTATATTACAGTATATGAAACTGTGATATATAAGCATAAAATAAGTTACTCCCGATGAATGAAGGTGGTACTAATTCGTTGTGGAGTAGGAAACACTGCTATTTTCAAATATTTTATAGATTGTATATAGTTGTCAAAGCTTGGTTTTGGATGCGAAGAGATCGTTTTAAAAGAATAAAAGCAATTTATTTACCTGGTGCAATTATTAAATAGTACAACGTAGTGGTCTTGGGCTTGTAGCTTCGTTATAATTTACAGTTAATTTAAGCCCAATAATTATGGGCTATTAGACTTTTATGATCCCATTCCTGAAAAGGAAGTCAGATAAATTGCTAGTCTTCGTTTGAAACATGTGCCTGCTGCCCTTTCCAGAAGAAATTGAAAAATCAGAATTGGATGCAGTCAAGCAGTCAACCAATGTAATCCTTTATAAAATTGATATTTGTCTAATCATAATATGCTTTTCCATTAGTCTCTACATAAATTGTAAAAAAATAAAAAACTGTGTATTAAAACCATCAAAATCATCTTTTCCAATCACTCATAATTATTCTAATTAAGTTGCTCAAAAGTAAAAACAAAATAATCTTCTTCTTTTAGATGAGGTTATATTCAAATTGTCTAATTGAACCTATATTATATCGGCCGAACTCTAATAAAAACTAATATGATTGTCCATTTAACCCAAAAGGGCCAACAGCAAAAAGGTCTGACCGCTGCTGTCAGTTTACTCACTAAATATTAAAAAAGTTAGCTTCATCACTCTTATGAAGTTTGTATAGCAACCATACGCCGCAACCGTGAGGTGTGGCTTAACTGGTAATTAGGTTTCAAGTGAGGCAAACTTTACTTATAATGTCAAGAGTTTAAACCGCACTGAAAACATCTTGTGGTCATGGGTCGTTATCCGAGCCCCAATTGAGATTAGTCTCATACTTTCAAATATGGGAAGATTCAAGACTTTCACACAAAAAAAAAAAAAAAAAGGCAATCATTCGCCAGAAATAAACAGATTGTGCACCAACTTGCAATATACAATTGCTCAATTCGTCTTCAATTGCAATTTTGTTCTGATTTTACTCTGAATTTCTAATATTTTCATCCACCAAAATCAAGTTTTTGTCNTAAACCGGTTTTGCCATTCAATTTGGTCACGGATTTCAGTCGATTTAACTTGCATTTAAGATTTTGTTGTATTGTTTTAGATTTAGGGTTTTGATGGAGTTGTTGGTTTAGGATGTAAGATTGGGTTAACTGTTGTTTGATGGTCCGAATGTAGGTGGTTTTAATGGCTTTCGATGGTGGAAAGGGACTTGCATTTTTTGGCCGACAGAGGGTATCAGCCGGATTCATTCAGATTCGGCTATTTGTGCAGTTTAAGGTTGAAGACGACAAAAAATGGCTGAAACCGACCAATAAAGGGTATGGACACTTTTCCTACCTATAGAGGTATCTGAAATTTTCATAGAGGATTATTTTATATTGTACAAATGAGGTGCCAACTAGTTTAAATTACAAATACCCCCATCAACCAGAAGAAAGTGTTTGATACACTTATTGGTCGATTTCAGCTGGTATCGACCCTTTTTCATTGTCTTCAACCTTGAGCTGTCCAAACGGTCGAATTCAACCAATAGGCAGTTCCAGTTTTCGTCAAAAACATCAAAATCCTTCAATTTTCAACATGCCTATCTAAAAATTATCCCAAGCAACCAATATTAACCACCCATCTACATAAATATCCTTTGATTTAGTAGGGATTGTAGTTATTAGATGAGTTTTAAGGGTTGAAGGATGAGTTTTGGTTTAAGGTTGAAGAAAGAGTCAAAAGTGGCATTTCCGTCCACAAAATGGAATTACGCTATATTGTGAGAGACTTTCCAAAAAGTGCTAGTTTTAAACTTAGACCTCAAAATAGTGCTATTTAATACAATTTCTCTTTTATTGGGCAACCTAGAATTGTAAATCTAATGCCAAAAATGCAAAAAGTTTTGGATTATTTGTGAAATGTTTTTTGTTTGTGATATGAAAAGGAGGAAAGGAAAACTTAATTTTCTTGGATTCCATTACCATATTTTGCATATTTAAATTGTGTTGTCTTAATTCCTGTGTAAGTCTTGATCATACTTTGAAAAGCAATTCTTTGCTTGCAAGTAAGAGGGAAGCCTCCCACAAACTGAAAGCAAACTTAATTTCCAAAAGTGTATGCGGGTCAATTCGTTGAGCACACCTACTACAAGTCCACACGCTACTTGTTCCATTCCTGTAACCTACCAACCCTTTGAGAATTTCAGACGTATTGCAATCCATATCGAATCTTCCACAAGATAAATACATAGTCGAACCTCTTTATAGTGATACTTTATATAAGAACAATCTCCACGTAATCATAAAAAATTATGGTCTCAACTTAAGTCAGTTATAAATAAGAATAAATTTCACATTATAATAAGTTATAGTTTTTCTAAGTCTCGTCTTAAGGAACTTGCCTCTACATAGTAATAATTGTATGTATATTATAAAAAAATATGTGTTATGTTACATTAAATGTTTAAGATAAAATAAAATATTTATCTAAAGTTGTTTGAGATAATGATTTCTACTTTAGAGTTGTTACCATATCTTTTATCTTGCGGGTATATAATAGGTCGCCAACATAAACACCTTCTTGTTGAAGCTAAAATATTTCGAGCTCTCAAACATGTTTTGAGCTTCTTGACACAAAACTTTTGGCATTTCCATACTATATTCATCATCAGGATTATCTTTTTCCTCTTCTTGTCTAATTCCAGTAATGATTTCTTCTTCAGTTAAAGTATATACAACTTATTGCTCATTTAGATGATTAATGAAGATATAAATATTCATTTGATTAGTGTAGTGAAGTTATCAAATCTGATCACTTAATTTTGTGATGACTCTTTGATATCTATATCCATACTATCCTAATGCTACTAAAACAATGAATTAAAATCATAATACTACTAAAACATGAATTATAAAATCAAAAATCAAAACAGTAATTCTTGTAACTACACCTCTATTAAGTTATAACCTCCTAATAGTAATAAATTTAGTTAGTCCCTATATTATGACTATAGAGAGGTTCTAATGTATCATGTTACATACACGTAAATATTTATATAAATATTGTTTGATATACATCATATTTAAGATTTTTTTATTTTTATGTATAAATATCAAAATAATAATTCATTTGCCGATGGTATGTGAATAATTTTTAGAGTTCATAACAATAATGTCTCTGAGTTTTAATTAAATAATAACAATCTCTCCAAGGATTTTAAATAACAAAAATTCATCTATTGTTAAGTTTTATGAGTTAAAGATAAACTATAAGGGAGTAATTTAGTAAATTTTCATGCACTCAAATAATATAAGTTCTCATTAACAATAAGAGGAATTTTGTTATTTAAAAAACTTCAACATCATTTTCATTATTACACCATACCTTAGGGTCAATATCTGTGGCTGTGTTTGTTTTAATATTTTTACACTATTATCCTACTCAAAATATATATTTGTTTCCCTATTCGGAAAATCATATTCTATTTATTCAATTATTTAAAACCCCTTAGGTTTGTTAATTTAATTAAACATCTTCAAAATAAAAAAGTTTAGAAATTAACAAAAACGCCTCCACCTATCCACATTTGCCAGGAATCTGACGTAATGGCACACTACCGGTTGGATTTGGTCAGTAGTGTGTCGATGTAGCCTTTTCCGGCCTAATCTTTGGCTGTAACTGGTCGTCAACGATGGTCAAGATATGGACGTCGTTGACCATCAACGACAGCCATATCTTTGGGCGTCGTTGATGACCAAATGTGGCTAAATCTAGCCGTCAACGACCAGATCTGGCCGTAGATCTGGCATTTTTCGACCAAATCCACAGTGAATATGACCAAAAAATGTCATATCGACACACGATCGGCTAGATCCAATCGGTCGTACACCATTATGGCGATAGCCAACCACCCTTCGGTGATGGTGGCCGGCTACCGGCTTTTAATGGGTAGGTGGAGGTGTTTTTATTAATTTTTAATATTTTATTGTAGGAGTGTTTAGCTAAATTAACAAATCTAGAGGGTGTTTTATTAATTTTTAAATCGTACCTCGCAGTAACTATCCAACTTTAACTTTTACAAAAACCATACCTAAAATAATAAAACAAACACACCCACGTAACGTATATATGATTAATAATGATATTTTTGTTCATGTTAACTGTATTTGATCATATTTATTCTTAATATTAAAAAAATCCATATCTTAATGTCCTTAAAGAAAATAATTAGAAGCGTGCAAATTTCTACGTTAATACGTATGTTGGTCATGTACATAATCTAAAGTCAAAAAATTTCTAGAATGAGAATCTAGACTTATAATGTGTCCAATTTAATAAAAAAAATAAAAATTCAGCACTTAAATTCTAAAACAAAATGCTAATCTCTCTATTAAAATTCATCAATTGACTGATATATTCAAATAAAAACAATAACAAAACAAAAATGATGTATTTACCAATTTATATTAGAAAAAAAATGTAGATACGCTCGTTTGATAAAGAATTTAAGTACAAATTTTGTTTTTCAAAACAAAAGATACAAAAAATCTTATGAAAATATGTTTAGTAGAAATAAATCAAAATGTTTTTAAAAACAGTTTTTTAATACAATCCTAAAAGGTTAGTGTAAATATAGAAACGATTAAGAGTTGTTTTACAGTTTTCTGTAAGTCTTAATTTAAAAACAATCATTAAATGTTACATCAAATATATTTTAATACTGTATTAAGAACTACTCAAAAATTTGGATCATATTTCAATTATTGGAAATTATTTTCCAATCACAAATCAAAATTTTCAATAAATTAATTTTTTTTCTCCTTGGTATGTCATACTTTATTAAAAAAAATTATGGAAATTGATATAATAGTAAATACAATTTTAAGAAGTAGATATTTTGTAAGGTAATTTTGCAATGAAATTGAAGTGATGCCATAATAAGAAAACATGAAGAACGTGAGGTCAAGGTCAAAAGTCTGCTGGGCGCACGTGTGGGGAATGATGTGGAATTGAAAATAAATCTGAGTGAAATTATTAATCAAATCCACGAGACCACGAAATATAATATATGGTCTAAATTTGGTGCACATGGGGGCACCGCACCACCACCCTAGCAGTTTATGCTGACTTGTCCAGATTTAACAAAATCTAATTAAGCAACTAACCTCAATTTTGACCAAGAAAATTAATGGATTACGATTTAATTAGGTAAATCAGCCACCTCATTCTTTTGAAACTAATTTATTTTGCAAATTTTTCCATTGATTTTTTATTTTATATAATGATTTGGTAAATCTCTTGGATTATATTAATTAATTTATGGTTACTGTTCCAACTTTGCTTTTGACTTGATTAAAACCTTCAAAAACACACTAATTATTATTATTTATTAATTTGTCTTCTCGTTTATGTAATTTAGCTAAAAATATGCACAAACGTCCTTGATTGGTCATGAATGAGGTGTTACAAACGTCTTACTAAGAGAAAATATATGAAAACCATATACTAAAAAAACAAAATTAAATTAAGTGGAATATAGAAAGTGTAATTGTGGACCAAATCTTGAGAATGAGTTAATTTTTAATTTATTTTTTGATGGTAAATTAAAATATAAACAAGTGGATGTACAAATTGAGTGTGACATTTGGTCATCACATTCACATATATGTCAATTTGCTTTTTATTTATGTTGATGATCATATAATCCATAGAGTATCCTAAAAAATTGAAATATAATATATATATATTATAAATTGGGTTTGTGGATGACTGTATAATCCAGAGAATATCCTAAAAAATCTTCCTTCCGATAAGGATTATGTTTTATATATATATATATATATATANAAGATACAAGGCCTCCCTAATTGCTGTGGTGTGGTTGATACCACGCATGTAATGATGTGTTTGCCTTCCTCGGACCCCACAAGTAATGTGTGGCTTGATCAGGAGAAGAATCACAGCATGATCTTGCAGGCAATTGTGGACCCTGAAATGAGGTTCCGAGACATAGTCACTGGATGGCCAGGGAAAATGGAAGACTGGTTGGTCTTTCAGAGTTCAAATTTCTGCAAAATGTGTGATAAAGGGGAGAGGTTGAATGGGAAAAGGTTAGAGCTCTCTGAAGGATCAGAAATGGGAGAATATATAATTGGGGATTCAGGCTATCCTTTACTGCCCTATCTTATGACTCCTTATGAAGGAAAAGAGCTCCCTCAGTTCAAAGCCGAGTTCAATAGACGGCATTCTGTGACGCAAATGGTGGCACAAAGGGCATTGGCAAGATTAAAAGATATGTGGAAGATCATACAAGGAGTCATGTGGAGACCTGACAAACATAAGTTACCAAGGATTATTCTTGTTTGCTGCTTGCTTCATAACATTGTTATAGATTTGGAAGATGAGGTGCAGGAGGAAATGCCTTCGTTTCATGACCATGACTCAGGTTATCACCAACAGATTTGTGGAACCCTTGACATAAAAGGTGTACATTTGAGAGATGAGCTCTCTCTCTATTTGTCTAGAAAATTGCCGCCAGGCTTCTGAAACAAGATTTCTCAGTGAAAATTACAAATATGAAGTCAGTTTCTATATATATATATATGCATCATTTTGACAATTGGTGTAAGCACTTAGATTTATGAGGCAATGGTTGAGACGACAAGTTGAGGAACTGAGATTGTTGTATACATCATTGGGTGGGTCAGCAGAATTATCATTTGTGACTTGTGAGTTAATTTAATTGTCTGAGAATGTGGATCATTGCATTTTGGTTAATAATGGTCATTGCTCCATATTTTATCTGAAAGATGATAAATTTCTGTCTTTTTTTCTGATTCATAACTAAGAAGATTTTGTGGAGAAATGAGCATAAATAGTTTTAGCAGATTTTTCAATAATTTTTTTTTTCTTTCATACGTAACTCACAAAATAGAATTTAAGCCATTGCAAGTTTGGTTAAGTGATAATGATTTAAGATGTTATGTCGATTACACTCAATCAGTCAAAACAACGATATGGTTGAAGTATGAGTAAGAGCAGGAAGTTGTGATGGTCGAAGTGTTTTGAGTTAAAACAGAACTTATAGTGTTCATTAAAACAGGGAAGTTTCAGTGTTTAATTGTGTTTTAGTACATGGAAGATGGAAGATAGTGTTTCATTATGATGGAATTTATAGTTTTGGAATTAAAACAGGTAAGAAATGTGTTTAAGGTTAAATTTAAATGAAAGAGCAAGTCGCACAGGATTTTAGTGAAGAATATCAAGATGCTTGGTAGATTTCACTGCTTGAATAATTTTCAACTTCAGGGTTTCGAAATGTACTGTTTTCTTGTGCTATTTATCTTAATATGGAGACAGGAAACCTGGGCTTCCAGAGGCCTAATTTCAATGATGGACAGCCCAATTCTTGTTCCTTAGCTACTAGTTCGTCTCTTTCTCACATCCGATAAAAAGGGGTTAATCTCTGACCCCAAAAAAAAAAAAAAAAAAAAAACTGGTTAATCATATAATGAATTTCATTACAAGATAGACCCGATCCGTCTTTCGATATCCCACCAAACACCCACGCAGGGGCATCCACGTGTGATTATAGATCTACACGAGAGTGAGGTGGACGGGTAGACAAGGGGCCCCACCTGTGACGAGAGCGTCACAGGATCTCTCGTCACAGGATTGGGTGGGAAAGAATGTAATGAATCCCACATCAGAAGCGTATTGAGGAGGTCTTATGCTTATAAATGGGGGGAGTCCCTCCACCTAATAGGTTAGCCTTTTGGGTGTGAAACTCCCAACCCGTGACAATCGACAGTTGTGGTGCTGGTAGAGGTCGTTCTCCTCGTGGGGTGACATCACTACCGTTGTAAGAGTCAGAGACAGCTAGGGACATTCAGGTCCTAATCCAAACTGAAAAAATGCATAAAAGAAAGTCTCAAGGCATTATGAAGATCAAGGAGTCTTAGTCTATAAGAAGCACAGAGAAGAAGCTTCAGTGAATTGCAGACTTGCAATACATTTGTTAATGGTTTTAAAAGATAACCATTTCTGGCATAGAATGAAAGACCTCTATTGATCTAGGGGACTGAAGTCCACAATAAAACAAAATAAACTGATGGGTAATTGGCTCAATCAATTATCAGCAGGCACTGCTCTGATTGCTATAAGTAAATTACGATAAAAGGAGAGCATTATGAGAAAGCATATCATCACAGAATTTTGGATGAATCCAACTTCTATTCTTCCTTTTAATTTCGTATATCGTTTCTCAAGTACAGAATTTTGGATGAAACGGCTTATTCATTTGAGAGTATTTTCTTATGAATATTATTCACATGTAGTTTTGAAGATAACAAATTATAGCATAAGAGGTTCACATTAAATTATCCTGCAGGGTTGATATAACTTTAGATAGCCTTAAACCAGGTTCACAAATCAAAATGGAACGCCTTCCTCAAGTTTCATATATAGTTCCATGTCTAATACATCGATATGAAAAGCAACTGAAGGTTGGACCTACACCTCCAATTTGGAACTTTGCCTGAAAACTTCATCAACAACTGTACAAGTTGCTTCACATCTGTAGTCAACTTGGAACCTGGCCTCACCTGAATCTCTAATAAGGTTTCCAGCACCATTTAATCTGCCTTAAATTCCTGTGCCTCCATTATCAGTGGCTGCAAAATAAATCAGACAGATTGTATTATCAAGAAAACAATTACATTCATCATTATAATATACAAGAAAATGTGTACACAAGAACATAGAATAAATATTTTCTATATACTTTAGAAGACCCTCTATTTTCAACTGTTATATAAAAAATTTCAGTATTTGCAGGGAACTATAAGAGTTAATTACCTAGTAACTGTATAGAGTTTACAAATGTCTCGGACCATTCTTGCTTCACAGATTCTGGGACCATAGATTCACCCACAAAAGGATTCCACATATTTCCTCCAGGGCCACCAAGAACCCATTTCACTTTTGCTGGTAGGCTGGGAAAATCAATTGTTGAAGGATTAACCGCCATGACAGAACTATGTTTCTCCTGAAAGCTAAAATTCTTTGAAGGCTGAAAAAGAAGCACAGTTCAATAAGATTAAAAAAAATAAAATAAAATAACAGTTCATATTTATTTTCTTTTTATATCATGAAGTTAAAATTGTCCAACTCACCGCAGAATGATTGTCTAGTTTTAGTGCCTTGGGTTTAAATTTAATCTTTCCTGCATCTTGAAGGTGTTTCACCATGATTCTCAAGGTTTGGTTCTCATCAGAAATATCTTTCTTCACATAGCCAATATAGTATTGAGTTAAGGACAGTATAAAATAACCCAGAAAGTAACTTTCACAAATAAAACATTTTATCATCAAACTCACAGTCAACTGATCATCTGATTTTGCCTTGCTTGTGGACGTAACTTCTCTCATTGCTGCAAGATATCTCTCAAGGGCTATCCGAGAACGGAAGCGTAGTCCAGTCCCTGTCTCAATGTAATACTGCAGTATGCAACTTAAAGAAAGAACTGTTCACGAAATTAAACATTCACTATTTTTTAACTAATTAAGATCACAAAGATGTTACTAACATACGTTATTTCCACAATTTTTTCTCAGATTCTTAAATTTTAGAAGGGTTTAATTTTCAGCAATTTATTTTACTAAAAAAAAAAAAAAAAAAAAAAAATCACAACTCAAATGGTGAAAGTTTTTTAACTCTGATGATATTTCTGGGTTCTAAAGTAGCCAGATTCTGAAAAAGGTAAAAGCAAAAGATTTGAGCAGATTTATTAGGAGGGAATTTGGAAATTACTTCAACCCAGGAATCAAATCTAACCCTTCCTCTTTTTTCATTTTCAGTAATGGTTTTGCCTGTACATCATAAATTCATGCAATACTTTTAGTAGGCACCATTGTTCTTTATTTAATGTTTTAATCAAACCATAATATACTCAATACTAACATACTCCCTAGAGATTTCCTTGTTTTTTAATCAATGGATAGTAGAAATAGTCCAAACCACAAATTAAACCACTAAAATAAGCTTATGGATCATTCAGACTTTACCCTGAAACATATCTCATATACATGGCACCCGTTATTAACCATAAGGTATCTGCATTCGTTCTGGAACAAACACTTATAAATTTGTGCTTACAGTTTTCACAAGCATCCCTTTATCCTAATTATAACCTACAAGAAATTGTTTACATAAGAACACACCTAGACACACCCTGTCACAGAAATGTAGAGTAAAAGAGTACCTTGTCAATGATGCTGCCTCTCCTACGAGGCCTTTCCTCAACAATCCAATGGTTGGGCAGTCCAAATGATGAGGTATTCTTGGTGTTGAAGGGCACAATTTGCATCTGCAGTGTTATTGGTATGGGAAAGAAGGTAAGCTGATACCCAGATTCAGACACAAAAATATGAACACACCAGCTGATTCTCATAGCAAAAATTCCCAAACATGAATAAAGTCTTGTCATCATAAAAGAAATCACTTTCAAAACTTACATGTTTTTCATTGCCATACTTCACTCTCTTAGGCATAATTGCATATTCTGTTTCCCCGCTCAGATATTTTTGAACAGATATCAAGGAACGAAACTTCCGTCCGGTTTTGGGCTCATAGTAATACTACATAGTCATCAAAATGCAATGAATATAGCTGAAAGGTACAATAGCTATAATGTCCAATCTTTTCATCAAATAAATAATTAAAACTCATCAAAGATGGGAAAAATTAAGCTCCAATTTTATCAATCTTTCTCTATAAACTTTGAAACTCTCCAACTATATATGCATACTTTAAACTGCAAACTTTATACTTAATCAAACACTAATTCACTTGCATATCTCCAAATAAACCCCAAACATATTCTTCTAATGTATATACATACACATAGACATACATTCGAGATACATACATAAAAATATATGCTTAAATTTATTCAGGTAAATTAAAATGTGGACAGTTATATGAATTGTTTTGCTTTCTTTATAAAATGGTCAACGCTTTCAAGTTTTGTATAGTTTAGACATTCGTCCTAGAGGATAATTATAGTTTCAAACGTTTACATACAATACATTATACATAGACATAACTTGCAGATATAATGCTAGTGCTTTAACAAGTTTAACCGGAGTAACAATAAACATAGAATAGGATTGAATAGACAATTAAAGAAGAGAAAGAAAGAACCTTGTCGACACGGCCAGGGTGGCTCTGAGAGTTAATACGGGGACGTTCTTCGACAGACCAACCACGAGGCAACTTGAAAACTGATGATGTTGTGAGGTCCACTATCTGCAACTCCCTTGTTGTTTCTTGTTCAGTTGGACTCGACAGCGACGATTTCTCCTCCTTATTCATGATGGCTTTGTGTTGTGCACCATAACCGTCACTCTTATCAGTTCAGCGATATTGACTGAAAATGACAGAAAAGCTTTCGTTTTTATACTGGGTTGCCGAGTCAGTGACCCGATAAAGTCTGATTTCGGGTGTTTCGGATGTATTATTCGGGTGTCTTAATTTTTTGACTGGTGTCATCGGGCACAAGCTTGCTGTCTCCCTTTAAGTACAACACCTGTAATGCTGTCCCTTTTCAGGCAATTTTTCAGTTACATTGTAAATGTATTTTTTAATATAAAATAAAACCCTTTTCATTTCCTTTTACGATTACTTCAAAGCACTTCCAAGTTAAGAATAACACTGGACATGAAACAGTTTGCATATAAAATCTTCTAAGTGTAATATATTCATTATTTAAAGAATATATAACTGATTTTTAAACAACGCCTGCTACATAAATGAAATATTCATTATTTGAGAGAATGGAAACTGATAATACAAGAGAAAGTTGGCAGAAAGCATTATTATGTACTAGAATAAGAAAGTTAGCAGATCAGGAACAGTTTTCAATTTGTAACAATACGGGGCCCTATTATATCATGAATCCGTGATCCTTGCTAAAGGTCGAACACTGACTGCTCTCATTGAGAAGATCAACCAATCCAAATAGTTTGTGACCAACCAGTACACCACCATTACTTATAAAACCTTCTCTATTGTCGAATGAAAGGCTCCTGGGACTTTACGGATGGTGATCCAATGCAAGATTCCTGGGACTCGACAGATGGTGGTCTTGGCGGTGGCCATGACGGCTGCAGTGGCATTGTGTCAATTACTATCCGACCAATTCCATAACTGGCGTGTCCCTATAGTCGGATTAAAAGCTATCAAAACCCTTTATAAATAGCAGAATGCCTTGACTTCCAATACGTTCAGAAACTTACACAATAATAAAATCATTTCTCATCGATAGCCTATGGTTAGGTCAAATTAGAGATAACGAGGATAGATACATAATCTCAAGTAATACTACAAGTACAATATTTTCTATACAACATTATGTGGTAAGATATGATTTGTTAATTAAAAGTTAAAATTAAACTTTTACCCAATCACATCTTGCCATATAATGTTGTATGAGAATGATGTATGTGAAGTATTATTCTCTCAGGTTTGACTCCCCATCTAAACATCCGTCATTTAAGTGGAGATTATAACAGTAGATTATTGCGTTAGTCTTCCAAAGATTAATCAAGATATACATAAACTGACCTCTCAAAGATTAATAAGGTGTGCATATTTAATTTTAAAAAAAAAAAAATCAACCTAAGATACTTCTAATGCAATACACCTTAGACACCCTGGTACTGTCGCTGCCAACAGTAAAATCATGTCGTTGCCGACAGTAAAATCATGTCGTAGAAAGGGCGTCACCGGGTTGACACTACAAATCAAAAACACATCATTACGAAGCTTGAGGGTACACAAGTCAACAGAATGAGGATCACTCGATAAATAAATTGCAAAATGTTCTAATACCAAGACAATTATACGAAAGCTTGTAATCGCTGGATTTTCTATAGAATTCAAACTTTATATGTTCTTCATTTAGTTTTCGTTTCTCAAATATGCCAAAAATATTCTACTGTCTTGAATGTTGTTTATGACAATCATCACAATTTCACTTGCAGTTATCATTTTAGACATCTGAGAGAATCTACGCACCAATTTATCATAAGAAATAAAGTACAAGAACAGTAACAAAGAATCCTAGGATGCAATTATATGTCAACATGTTGTAAGATGGCGGCGTTGGTCGTGGAGGAGGTGGTCGGGGACTCAAAAGGCGTATGGCCATATCTGTGTCAACCACCCTCTGACCATTCCAAAACAGCAGGCGTTTCCCCTACAATCAGATTTATGCTATAATAAAATCTAACACAACCTATCTCAAGGTTAATTAATGCAAATAATATTTCATATGTAATGACTAATGAATACTTTAATAGAGAACAATATTTTAAACAACACGAGTAACAGACAGTGTCCTTTAAATTTACCATAACTTTTCCTCGATGGTCTTCCATATCGGGCAAATAACGTTAAGAGTTCAGGATGGGCGTGACTTGTGATTTTACATTTTTTTTTTAAGTATAAACGAGATATACCCACCCAAGGTTTGGCAAATTTACAAGTTTCTACCTATAGTTTCATAAATTCCATATTTACACCCTTAAATTAACATTATTAATGAATTTTGACTTCTCACACAGTTGCAAAATGTGCTATTACCATATTGCCCATAACTTTTGATTACACAGCCACCCAGCCACCATCACCACTACCACCACCCTTCAACACCATCACAACCGAAACCCCAAAGTCACTACCACCCATCACAATTCCACCCATCCACCACCATCGACATAGTTGCAAACAGTGCTATTATCATACTGCCCTTGACTTTTGATTACACTGCCACCCAGCCACCATCACCACTACCACCACCTTTCAACAACATCACGACTGAAACCCCAAAGTCACCACCACCTACCACCATTCCACCCATCCACCACCATTGCAATCCCTCTAAACCCCAAAGTCAGCCCCATCGTCACCAAAGAACCACCAAATCACTCACAAATTCAGCCGCAAACTCAGCCACAAACCCACCCAAAACCACCATAAACTCAACTACAAATCCATCCAAGACAAACCACAAACCGAGCCCACCACCACCATTCCACCCATCCACCACCACCGCAATCCCTCTAAACCCGGCCCAAAGTCAGCCCCGCCGCCACCAAACAACCACCACCAAGTTACTTACAAATTCAACCACAAACCACCGCCCAAATCCACCACCCACTCACAAATCCGAAAAATGAAAGACGATTGCAAGCATGAAACGGCAACAGTGCGACCTAAGATGGTAACCGTTGTGTCAAGGGAGAAGAAAGGAGCTTGATGTTGGCGGTGGACAGTAGACTAAGTGAAAACACAACAAACTTAGGCACACATCACGGTGGAGAGATGCAGTAGCGAAAGGTGGAAATGAAAGCTGTTGGTGGTAATGTTGGTGGGGTTTTTGAAGAGGATGGTGAGAGGAAGATGATGATGGAGTCAAGTGGTTAAATCGACGCCGGAAACCGTCCAAATCGGGCTTGAGAACAGTTGATCGAGCAAGATTGGGGGTCACACAAACAATGCAAAAATGGTGCAAGATCAGTCCGAAAACGAACCAATCCGGCTTGGGAAAGGTGTAATCAGTGATGAGGAGATGATTTATGCAGATTTTGGTGCAAAATTCGGCTGAAATCTGACTAAAATCTAGGAGAGAAAGGAAGGATTAAAAGGAGGGAGAGAGAGGAGTAGGACGGCTGTGTGTTGACCATTTTACCCTTTAACAATTAAATTAAACAATTTTCTAATTTAAGGGTGGAAATTGGAATTTATAAAACCATGGGTGGGAATTGGAGATTCGCCAAACCTTGAGTGGGTAAACGGCATTTACTCTTTTTTTAACCCAATTGAATAATTCTCTCCCTTTACCTACCCCGCTGATTATTTTATCTCACTCTTAAACCCTTAATTAAAAATTCTAAGTGGGTCTAAGAATAATAAATCCCTCATCACTCCTTAAGAAGCCACACAGAGGTCTGAAGTTTGAACTCACGGCATATAAAAAGCACAAAAGGGCGCCGTTATCCCGATTTGACTAATCAAAATATCCAAAGCGAGAGTTGATATTGATTTTGTCTTCTGCACCAGACGCAAGGGCTGACGACCATATAGAAAATAGTAGGCGTCATTAAAGTAAATAAAAGTCCAGGCTGGTTTTTGTCGACTTAAAATGAAAACTGAGGTTCTTTCTCTCTGCGTCACTGCTTTTGTTTTCTTTCATTTTCGAATACTACTTGTATTCGTGCAGAAATGCTCACGACTTAAATGTGTTTTTCCAAGGTTATTATTTAGACTTGGATTACGTGCAAGTAAATTACAATGAGGAAACGGTAATAGTGAGCTTACGAGGCTTCGCTAAGTAGGCTTTTTGTTTAACTGTGTTTTTCCAAGGTTTTTACAAGGTTATGTGTGTGTGTCCCCTCTAAAATGGAGTTGACGCCCCCTTTTATACATGCATTCTAATAATAGTTGAGGGTTGATAGGTTACAATGTGGATTACACGATGTTAAGAATTTCTTCTCTTTCGATCTGAAGTTTCTATGAGTGATCCATGCAGGTACCATTATGTTGACCAATACTCCATGCAACAGAACGCAAAGTTCAAAATTCTCCTCGACTAATTCATGTGCAATTATCATACAGTAACCCAGATTGGCTTTAAAATTTTTTATATATATATGATCCAGACCAGATCCTGTGGGAATGTTGAATAGAATTTTTCCAAAATTTCAGAACAACCTTTTAAAAGTATTTCATCCTATGCTTGCTCCAATCAGGATTTGTGTCTGAATCTTTGAATCTCCAAAAGTGGGTACGTATAGTGATTTTGACGAAGCAGTTTCAAGGAAGGATGGTGAGCGTGTTATGTGAGATCCCGCATTAGTCATGCACTCATGCTTCTTCTAAAATAATATGATTAAGGATTAAAATAATTCCTGCATTGTTACAAATAGACAAAATAAGATTTCCCACTAAATACTTAGCCTCCGTTTGGTTCATTATTATGATAGTTTTTAGAATAATCTTTTAAAAAAAGTTAAATTGGACAGATATTACGATGTAGGATTTAGAAATTAATAAAAATATCCTCTATGTTTATTTATTTATTAAACACTCCTATAATAAAATATTAAAAGTTAACAAAAACACTTTCAACCCACCCATTAAATACGGACAGCTGGCCACCACCGTCGGAGGGTGGCCGGAGTGTTTTTGCAATTTAAAAAAAATATATTTGAGGATGTTTAGTTAAATTAATAAATTTAAAAGGTTTAAAAGAAATTGAAAAATATAGAATAATAATTTAGGAATAATGATATTTTACTGTTTAACTTTTTTAGGAATACTAATAATAGTATTCCCAAAAGTAAAACAAATGGAGCCTTAATTCCTGTGTTCCACACCCACAGTTCAATTTTTCATTTTATGGAGCCTTAATTCCTGTGTTCCACACCCACAGTTCAATTTTTCATTTTATAGTCATTCAAATCTACCTTTTTTTTTTTTTTTTTTTTTTAATCTAAAGGTTGGTTTGGTAATTAAAGAAATTTATTTTTTATAAGAGAAAAAATCAATAATTTAACTACTCTGAAGTGATTGAGTAATTCAATAAGGACACTTAAATATATTATTTAAGAGATTTTGAGTTTGAATTTCTTTCTAACTACTAATAAGATAATTATTAATATTCTTATTTAATTATTAATTTTGCGATTTTAAAAAATTAATTGTTGTGTGCTTAAGCGGACTCCAATACTCTCAATCATTCAGAAAAAAAAAAAAAAAAAAAAAAATCAATGACTTAACCCTTTTTTAATTATGATATGACCATAAATAAATAGAAGGGTAGTATTAATTGTGATGGCGTGACACGGTGCGTGATGTAAGAGCGAGGAAGGTGTGTGTATGTTGTGAATTAGCAGTACAGGTATCTAGAATTAGAAGCGTAGTACTAATAGTGTGAAAAGAGGAAGCTTACACTCAACTTACTTAGAAATGGGTTAAATATGGACCGCGTATATTTACTGACAAGGCGCCAATTGAGTTGAATACTTGCCAAGCACGTTTCTTATCTTCCGACTATTCCACTGCATTAACTATTGTACTTTTCTTTCTTACTTGCTCTCATACTTAATCCCCCATTACGTCTCCACGCGCTTTGCTCGATTGTAGTCTGTAGCAGCCTTTATGGTCTGATAATACAAGTTTGGAGGATGATTTTTCTTCCATGTTCTGTTTATATCTTTTTCTTTCTGCTTCAGTTGACAAGGTGTGAAATGGTTGTGAAAAAAGAATATGGTTATAAAATGGTGATGTTCATTTGTGTCTTTTATGTTCTGATTAATGCCACAGCTGTGGATGAGGTTTTAGGCTCTATTATATGATTGGAATCTGATAAACATGGATTGTTAAAGTGTTTTTGTCAATTTTAAAAAAAAAATTAAAGATTGTTTAGTTAATTTAATAAATTTAAAAGGTTTAAAAAAAATTGAATAATATAGAATAATATTTTTAAAATAAAAAAATAAATATATATTTTAGATAAAATAGGAAATAAAGTAGTGAAAAATTGTATACAGGCACCCTGCGATTCTTTCTCTCTGCATCACTGCTTTTGTTTTCTTTCATTTTCGAAATGCTCAGGAGTCACGACTTAATGTGTACGGTGTTTCTATTTTCCTAGTCAACCAAAACCAAACCTAACCAAGTACAATTACAATTACAATTTTAAGAAAAATAATAGTCAGGTTCCAAGATAATACTTTGACAATTTAGGACGCCTATAGTGGAGTATAATATTTATACAATATACTTTTCAAAACGCGTCAATTGGGATAAGATTTATTATTCTTTGGTTTTAAATATTTAAATACAGTATATAAACATTTCAATTTGTGTTAAATATAAATTTTAATAATTACAATTTTTATTATTATTTATTTTACAAATACTTTTTTTAATTTTTAACTTAAACAAATAGCTAGTAGACATCTACAACTTGCAAGCCTTTAAACACATTTAATTCTATTGTTACAAAAATCCGCAACAACAAAAAATATCCGATCCACCAAGATGGGACTAGGTAGGATGTGTGTAATTACGGGTAATTAGCTACGTAATGGAGTTTATGTCAAATAATGAAAGACAAACGAGATTTTTAAAGTGATTCGACGGATTAAAACCAAGTCTATGTCCGCTGCTATCTTATTATTTAGACTTAGATTACGTGCAAGTAAATTACAAGTAGGAAACCGTAATAGCGAGCTTACGAGGCTTCGCTAAGTAGGCTCTTTGTTTAAGTGTGTTTTTCCAAGGTTTTTATAAGGTTATGTATGTGTGTCCCCTCTAAAATGGAGGTGATGCAATCCTTTTATACATCATTCTGATAGTGGTTGAGAGTTGGTAGGTTACTGTATGGATTACACGTATAATCTCTCGTAATTTGAACCTGAGTCAGTTTTGCCCATACTTAAGTTAGAGTAATGATGTTTAGGTCTAAAGGATTTATTGACTAAATCATTTGTTACGGGGTCGACACATGGGATGATCATGTCTGTTCGATCTTGGCATGGTTCGCAATCAGTTGGCGCGAATCGGACTGTAGGAAAATCATGCACAACAAATTCTTGAATCAGACCGTTGGAAAATCATGCACAACAAATTCTTTTAAAAACGTATATATAATCAATATATTTCCTAAAAAACGTATATATAATCAATATATTTCCTAAAGCGTTTCTAATTATTTATACTCATGCTATAGGCATACCCTCTATATAAATAATTGATCAACAATATCGGGTTTTACAAATATTCGATACTGACAAAAAGCTGTTATTAAAAAGATGCTCAGCTTGGCTCATGTTAAGAATTTCTGCTCTTCGATTGAAGTTTCTACGAGTGATCCATGCAGGCACCTTTATGTTGTCCAAGACTCCATGCAACAGAAGTTACAGAACGCAGAAGTTCAAAATTCTCCTTGACCAATTCACGTGCGATTATTATACAGTACCCCAGATTGGCGTTAAAAATTAAAGTATATTATGTATATATTACCCCAGATTGGCGTTAAAATTAAACGGATATATATATATATATATATATATATATATATATAAGAGTAAAACCTATCTGATACTCTATATAAGAATAAACTTTATATAGTCATAAAAAATTATATTTTTAATTTGGGATAGTTATAAATAAGAATAAACTCTACGTTATAATAAGTTGTAATTTTTCTAATTCCCGTCTTAAGAAAAATTGTCTTCATATAATAATAATTATCTGTATATTAGAAAAAAAATATATGTTATATTACATTAAAGGTTTAAGATGAAATAAAATATTTATCTAAAGTTGTTTGAGATAATGATTTATACTTTAGAGTTGTTACTACATCTTTTAATTTACGGGTAGATTACTCGCTAGCATGAACATCTTCTTGTTGAAACCAAATATTTCTAGTTTCTCAAGCATGTTTAAAGCTTCTTGGCACAAAACTTTTTATATTTCCGTACTATCATCCTCGTGATTATTTCTTTTATATTTTTATCTAATTGTAGTAATGATTTCTTCTTTAGTTAAAGCATACATGACTTATTACTTATTTGGATGATTGAGAAAGACATTAATATCAATTCGATTAGTATAATGAAATTATCGAATCTTATCACTAAATTTTACAATGATTCTTTGATTCTTCTTATCCATCTCGTTTGTAACTTGCAATTCATCGACATCGGGAATCCTAATTTGGTAATGATTAAAACAATTAACAATAGACAATAGTACGTGGCTTCACATCAATTTGCTACATAATTTTGTAATGATTAAAACGATTGGCAATAGTTTGTGGCTTCACATCAATTTGACAATATAACAACTGCATTTACAATTTCATCTGTTTAAAGACACAATCTTTTATCTGTTTCAAAAATAAATAATTGAAGCGTTGAATTGAAATCTTAATAGTATTAAAACATCAATTGAAATCCTAATATTATACTATTAAAATATGAATTATAAAGAAATTTTTGTTACCATACATCTATTAAGTTATAATCTTCTCATAATAATAAAATTAATTAATCAAAGCATTACGATTATAAAGAGATTTTACTGTATATATGTGTGTGTGATCCAGACTAGACCCTGCGTGAATGTTGAATAGAATTTTTCCAAAATTTCAGAACAACCTTTTAAAAGTATCCAATCAGGATTTGTGTCTGAATCTTTGAATCTCCAAAAGTGGGTAGGCATAGTTGATTTTGACGAAGCAGTTTCTACGAAGGCTGGTGAGCGTGTTATGTGGGATCCCGCGTTATTCATGCGCTCATGCTTCTTCTGAAATAATATGATTAAGGATTAAAATAATTCCTACTTACTTCATTATTACAAATACACAAAATAAGATTTCCCACTAAATACTTGTTAATACTTAATTCCCGTGTCCACACCCACACCCACAGTTCCATTTTTTATTTTATAGTTGTTATGCCTAAAAAAGTAGGGTTGATATAGAGTCCTGTCAGTGTAAGCGGTCAGAGTTTAGATAGGTCCTACAGTCATTCAAATACAGTCACGTCGCATGCTGACATGAACGAAATGCTCCTGATAGTGTAGTGCGTGTGCGCCAGATTGACGAAAGGCTAGGGACAGCCCACGTGTCCAATCCCTGCACACGTCGAGTAAATCACTCGATTAGGTGAACAACGAGACATAAGGAATGATTTGCACGGCAACCTGACCCACTCATAGATTTAGTAATCATTACCTTAATTCATCACACTATAAATAGAGGGCTCCTCTCCCATTTGCGGGATTGGCTGATTTCTCTCTGGAATAACATATATTCTCTCCCTTGTAATTACTTGTATTCTCCAAAATATACATCAACTCACGGAACGCAACCTGATCCCATATATTAATACAATACCAATAGACGTAGGATTCGCTTACTTAAGCATCTGAACCACTTTAAATATTGTTCTCCATCTCTTACTCACTTCAATACCCTCATATTCACGTATGTCTTCTGAGCCAGCTCAACATTTCCCACGTGCGGTTAGTTGGTGTCAAAATCAAGCATCAACAATATTCATTCCTGAGATGGTAACGGATGGCGATCCAATGCAAGATTCCTGGAACTCGACAAATGGTGGTCTTGGCGGCGGCCATGACGGCTGCAGTGGCATTGTGTCAATTACTATCTAACCAGTTACATGACTAGCTTGTCCCTATAGTCGGATTAAAAGCTATCAAAACCCTTTATAAATAGCAAAATGCTTTGACTTCCAATATCGTTCAGAAACTTACACAAGAATAAAATCATTTCCCATTTATGGCTAGCTCAGATGGTTAGGACAAATTGGAGATAACAAGGATAGACACCCGATCTCAAGTTTGATTCCCCATCTGAACATCTATCATTTAAGTGGAAGTCGTAGCAGTAGGTTATTGTGTTAGTCTTCTAAAAATTAGTCAAGGTGCGCATAAATTAACCTAAATACTTTAATTTAAAAAAATATATAAAAAATAAAAAAAATAAAAATCAACCTGAAGATACTTCTAATGCAATACACCTTATACACCGTGGTACTGCCGCTGCCAACAGTAAAATCATGTCGTAGAAAGGGAGTCACTACAAATAAAAAACACAAAATTCATCATCATTACGAAGCTTAAGGATACACAAGTCAACAGAATTTATCGAGGATCACTTGATAAATAAATTGCAAAATGTTCTAACACCGAGACAATTATACGAAAGCTTGTTGTTGAAACGTGATTTTGACACCAACTAAATACACGTGGAAAATGCTGAGCTGACTTAGAAGACACATGTGTATGGGAGTATGGAACTGGATAAAAAATGAAGAACGGTGTTTAAAGTGGTTCAGATACTTGCGAATCCTATGTCCACTGGTATCGTATTAATATATTTGAGAAAGCGACCTGATTTACAGAAGATTACAAGAAAGAGTATATATGTTGTTCCAGAGAGAAATTAGATAATCCCACAAACAGGAGAGGAACCCTCTATTTATAGTAGGATGAGTTGAGGTAATGATTACTAAATCAGTGAGTGGGTCAGATTGCCGTACAAATCCTTCCTTGCGTCCCGTTATTCACCTGCTCGAGTAATTTACTCGACTCTTGCAGGGATTGAACACGTGGATTGCCTCCAGCCTTTCACCAGCCTGGCACACACCTACTACACTGGCAGGAGCATGCTACTTGCGTCAGCGTGCAACGTGGCTGCGTCTGAATGGCTGATGGACTTACCTAAGCTTTGACCACTTACGCTGATAGGGCACTGCATCAGCCCTGCTTTTCCAGGCATAACACTTGTAATCGCTGGATTTTCTATAGAATCCAAACTTTATATGTTCTTCATTTAGTTTTCGCTTCTCAAATATGCCAAAAATATTATATTGTCTTGAATGTTGTTTATGACAATCATCACAATTTCACTTCCAGTTATCATTTTAGACAACTGAGAGAATCTACGCACCAATTTATCATAAGAAATAAAGTATAAGAATATTAACAGAGAATCCTAGGATGCAATTATATGTCAACATGTTGTAAAATGGCGGCGTTGGCCGTGGGGGAGGTGGTCGGGGACTCAGAAGGCGTATGGCCATATCTGTGCCAACCACCCTCTGACGATTCCAAAACAGTAGGCGTTCCCCCTACAATCAGATTTATGCTATAATAAAATCTAATACAACCTATCTCAAGGTTAATTAATGCAAATAATATTTCATATGTAATGACTAATGAATACTTTAATAGAGAACAATATTTTAAACAACACGAGTAACAGACCTTGTCCTTTTAATTTACCATAACTTTTCCTCGATGGTCTCCCATATCGGGCGAAACGGAAGGGTGTGACTTATGATTTTACTTTTTTTTTTTTTTTTTTTTTTTTTTTAAAGTGTAAACGACATGAACCCACCCATGGTTTGGTGAATTTACAAGTTCTCACCCATAGTTTCATAAATTCTAGATTTCTACCCTTAAATTAACACTGTTAATGAATTTTGACTTCTGACACAGTTGCAAACAGTGCTATTACCATATTGCCCTTAACTTTTGATTACACCGCCATCCAGCCACCATCACCACTACCACCACCTTTCAACACCATCACGACCGAAACCCCAAAGTCACCATCATTCCACCCATCCACCACCATCGAAATCTCTATAAACCCCAAAGTTAGCCCCGTCGTCACCAAACAACCACCAAATCACTCACAAATTCAGCCACAAACCCACCAAACCCACCACAAACTCAGCTACAAACCCATCCAAAAACAACCACAAACCGAGCCCACCACCACCATTCCACCCATCCACCACCACCGCAATCCCTCTAAACCTCAAAGCCAGCTCCACTGCTACCAAACAACCACCATCAAGTTACTCACAAATTCAACCACAAACCACCACCCACTCACAAATCTGGGAAATTAAAGATGATTGCAAGCAAGAAACATTAACCGGTGTGACCTGAGATGGTAAACGATGTGTCAAGGGAGAAAAGAGGAGCTTGATGTTGGCGGTGGATGGCAGACTCAGTGAAAACGCAACAAACTCAGGCACGCATCACGATGGAGAGATGCAGAAGGGAAAGGTGGAAATGAAAGCTGTTGGTGGCAGTGTTGGTGGGGTTTTTGAAGAGGATGGTGAGAGGAAGATGATAATGGAGTCAGGTGGTTAAATCGACGTCGGAAACCGTCCAATCGGGCTTGAGAATAGTTGATCGAGCAAGATTGGGGGTCACACAAACATTGCAAAAACGGTGCAAGATCAGTCCGAAAACGAACCAATCAGGCTTGGGAAAGGTGTAATAAGTGATGAGGAGATGATTTATGCCGATTTTGGTGCACATATCGACTAAAATCTAGGAGTGAAAGGAGGGAGACAGAGGGACTGAGGGGTGGGACAGCTGTGTGTTGACCATTTTACCCTTTAATCATTAAATTAAACAATTTTTAGTTAATTTAACAGTGGGAATTTGGAATTTATAAAACCATGGTGGGAACTGGAGATTCGCCACCTTGGGTGGGTAAATGTGGTTTACTCTTTTTTTACCCAATTGAATTATTCTCTCTATTTACCTACTCCGCTAATTATTTTATCTCACTCTTAATCCCTTAATTAAAAATTCCAAGTGGGTCTAAGAAATAATAAATCCCTCATCACTCTTTAAGAAGCCACACAGAGATCTGAAGTTTGAACTCACGGCATATCAAAAGCACAAAAAGGCGCCGTTATCCCGATTTGACTAATCAAAATATCCAAAGCGAGAGTTGATATTGATAGTGTCTTCTGCACCAGACGCAAGGGCTGACGACCATATAGAAAATAGTAGGCGTCATTAATGTAAATAAAAGTCCAGCTTGGTATTTGTCGACTTAAAGTTAAAACTGAGGTTCTTTCTCTCTGCGTCACTGGTTTTGTTTTCTTTCATTTTCGAGTGCTACTAGTATTCGTGCAGAAATGCTCACGACAAATATGTGTACGGTGTTTCAAAACGCGTCAATTGGGATAAGGATTTATTATTCTTTAGTTTTAAATATTTAAATACAGTATATAAGCATTTCAATTTGTGTTAAATATAAATTTTAATAATTACAATTTTTTTAATATTTATTTTACAAATACTTTTTTTAATTTTTAACTTAAACAAATAGCTAGTAGACATCTACAACTTGCAAGCCTTTAAACACATTTAATTTTATTGTTACAAAAATCCGCAACAACAAAAAATATCCAATCGACCAAGATGGGACTAGGTAGGATGTGTATAATTACAGGTAATTAGCTACGTAATGGAGTTTATGCTAAATAATGAAAGATAAACGAGATTTTTAAAGTGGTTCGACGGGTTAAAACTAAATCTATGTCCACTGCTATCTTATTATTTAGACTTAGATTACGTGCAAGTAAATTACAAGGAGGGAACCGTAATAGCGAGCTTACGAGGCTTCGCTAAGTAGGCTCTTTGTTTAAGTGTGTTTTTCCAAGGTTTTTATAAGGTTATGTATGTGTGTCCCCTCTAAAATGGAGGTGATACAATCCTTTTATACCTGCATTCTGATAGTAGTTGAGAGTTGGTAGGTTACTGTATGGATTACACGTATAATCCCCTGTAATTTGAACCTCAGTCAGTTTTGCCCATACTTAAGTTAGAGTAATGATGTTTAGGTCTAATGGACTTATTGACTAAATCATCTGTTGCGGGGGCAACACATGGGGTGATCATGTCCGTTCGGTCTTGGCATCGTTCGCAATCAGTTGGCGCAAATCAGACCGTGAGAAAATCATGCACAACAAATTCTTGAATCGGATCGTTGGAAAATCATGCACAACAAATTATTTTAAAAACGTATATTTAATCAATATATTTCCTAAAGCGTTTCTAATTATTTATACTCATGCTAAATGCATACTCAGTATATAAATAATTGATCAACAATATCGGGTTTTACAAATATTCGATACTGACAAAAAGCTTTTATTAAAAAGATGCTCAGCTTGGCTCATGTTAAGAATTTCTTGCTCTTTCGATCTGAAGTTTCTACGAGTGATCCATGCAGGTACCATTATGTTGACCAATACTCCATGCAACAGAACACAGAAGTTCAAAATTCTCCTTGACTAATTCATGTGCAGTTATTAAAATTAAAGTATTATTTATTTATGTATATATATATATGTGATCCAGACCAGACCCTGTGTGAATGTTGAATAGAATTTGTCCAAAATTTCAGAACAACCTTTTAAAAGTATTTCATCCTATGCTTGCTCCAATCAGGACTTGTGTCTGAATCTTTGAATCCAAAAGTGGATAGGTAAAGTTGATTTTGACGAAGCAGTTTCTAGGAAGGACGGTGAGCGTGTTATGTGAGATCCCGCATTACGGCATTAGTCATGCACTCATGCTTCTTCTAAAACAATATGATTAAGGATTAAAATAATTCCTGCATTATTACAAATACACAAAATAAGATTTCCCACTAAATGCTTAATTTCCGTGTCCTACCCACAGGTCTTGAATTTGAATCTTTTCTCGATTACTAATAAGATAGTTATTAAAGTTTTTATCCGATTGATAGTTCTAAAATTTTAAAAGATTAGTTAAAATATCTGTAAGTGAATTCGAACATTCGCAATCAATTAAAAAAAAAAAAAAATCAATGATATGGGCATAAATAAATAGAAGGGTAGTATTAATTGTGATAGCGTGACACGGTGCGTGATGTAAGATCGAGGAAGGTGAGTATGTTGTGAATCAGCAGTACGGATAGTGTGTGAAAAGAGGAAGCTTACACTCAACTTACTTAGAACTGGATCATATATGGACCGCGTATATTTACTCACAAGGCGCCGCTTGAGTTGAGAGTACTTGCCACGCACGTTTCTTATCTTCCGACTCTTCCACTGTATTAACCATTGTACTTTTCTTTCTTACTTGCTTTCATACTTAATTCCCCTATTACGTCTCCACGCGCTCTGCTTTACTGTAGCCTAACCGCCATCTACAAGTTGTTTGGTACAACCAATCTCTATCTAACTATCCGACTTTTATTAAAGTATTCAACTTCGATTTTATGTTTTATTGACTCACTACTTATTATATAAACTATTTAACTTAAGAATTTATTTTTTATTAGTTTACAAAGTTATTTCATTTACTAGTGACTTTAATAACAGCTTGTGAAGTAAGTAAAATAAAAGTCAAACATCATAAATTTCAGATACATGAGTATATAAAAGTCTATATTATTTAATTTTTTTGATAAATAGAAAAAAAAAATTGTTTGATTGGGATATGTAATTTAGAGTGGCTTTTATTGAATTTTTACAAATTCTAGCATAAGTCTAGATACAATGTTTCTAAAAATAAAAAATAAAAAAATAAGTAATTTTGTTGCTAAAATCTAAATCATGAATTAATCAAGTCATAAATGGTTTAGTCTATTCAAACTATAGAATATTGTCGCACTTTCACAGAACTGTACATAATTTGAATTATTTCAATGTTTTCATAATTTCTCTTGATATTTTCAGCATGTATTTGGCACGCGCTATTAGTGCGCCTCGAATAGAATAGATATCTAGAATCGTCAATGCTGAAGGAAGACTGCTGGCTTCAAACGGCTCTTTACCAAGTTTAGATCATCACATACGCGGACACGCTAACGAACGTGGCACACCCGGCGTTCGTACTTTCTTATCCATAAGTTCGGTCATATTTACACTAGAACCATCATGATTTTTCTTAATCCCCAAGTCATCAAGGGCATATCTGCCATCTAGTCAACGACAGATACAGGTCATACTTCGCTAACTTACAACCTATAAATACAACTCCCACATGTATCAAGCTCCATTCCATTCAACAATCAACAAAACAAACTCACAAAGTAGAGTAAATCTTTTAGTTTTCAGATTCATCAATTCAGTTCACACTTAAGCGTCATGAAGAGAAGCATTGCAGAAATTGAAGGTGAAGTTAGAGCCATGGACATGGCCAAGTGTTTGATGTTGCTCTCTAAGGTTGGCGAAACCGATTCGGGAAACCGTGTCTTTACGTGCAAAACATGCAACAGGGAGTTCTCGTCATTTCAGGCGTTGGGCGGGCACAGAGCTAGTCACAAGAAGCCGAAATTGATGGGAGGAGAGTTATTTGATAATTCCCAGATGCCTGCTTCTCCTAAGAAGCCTAAAACACACGAGTGTTCGATTTGTGGGCTTGAGTTTTCCATCGGCCAAGCGCTTGGTGGCCACATGAGGAGACACAGGGCTGCTATGACTGGTGATGCGTTGGTTACTCGGCCTCTTTTGCCGGTTCCAGTTCTGAAGAAATCGAACAGTAGCAAGAGAGTTCTGTGCCTGGATTTGAACTTGACGCCGTTCGAGAATGATTTTAAGTTATGGGTGGCTTAGATTAGTTTATTGTATCTTAGATACTAGGTTTAGTTTCTTCTTCTTTGTATTTACCAACTTGTTGGAATTTTGTTCCGGTATTTGTTCATTTGTTTCTACCGACAGTCACAGATATATATTTTCGTTTAATTTCTTGTATATGATTCAGACTTGTTTCAGTGAGATATTATCTATGATTCTATTTGAGTTATTTTATTTATTTAAACTTTCCTCAGCAGTACTGAATTTTATTCTTCTTTTATTGAGAGGTTTCTGCATATTTAAAATTGTTTGATTTTCTTCAATTCATAAAGTTTGCCTGGGCATGCATCTGTACAAATTAAAAGGAAACCATCCTTCCTAACTAATTTGCCGTTTGTCATGGCGTAGAACATTTGCAGAGTGATATTCTCTCCATTTTATGCATCTGAATTTCTCAATATCAACCTTGATTGCCAGAGGAAGAAGATATAATTTAAGTTTTATTACTTAATAGTATGTATAAGTATAAAAAGCAATATCAGAATACTAAAATTATACACCATGTTATGTATTCTACTGTATTTTTTGCTTAATATATCCTATCCTTTATGCTTCTCAGTCCATTAAACAAATTATATTTCGAATGAGTTGGAGAATCTATTTGTGAAAAAATAACGAAAATGATTAAACCTTTACGTGTTTGGAGTTTAAAAAATAAAATAAAATAAAATTTAAAGAAGAAAATGTATTTCAATTTCAATCGCTTTCATCTTGATCACGCCAATTAAGCAATCTATAATGCCTATATATTATGATAGGCAAAAAGTATCCAATCACACCTCACTTTATCAAGTGCCGAAACTTCTTCAACCGTTTTTAGTTTATCTAACATAGTATTCTAAAGAGAGTAGTAATCAGATAAGCTCCAGCCTATACTAAAATATTGTTTTCTCTTGTTTCTTTATTTTATTCTCAATTACGTCAATTAACCACTACAAAGTCTTATTAATTCGTACTAGAATTAATGACTTTTTACCCAGTCAAATAATGATTTAATGACACTTTTTTATTCACAAACTTTTAAAATATTATTTTAATATCTAAATTTATGTTTCAACAAAGAACAAAGAGTAAACTCGATCCAGACTATTAGAGTTTTTAAAAAAGAGTAGCTGATAAGTCTTTTGATGGTGAATGTTGGATTTTAATAATTGAAATTGATCAGAATTTGATTTAAGAGGGGTAATTATGTAAACTTTAATCGTTCGATTGTCGACGATTAATAAGGTTGGCGAGAATAAGATTTAAGAGGTTTTAGTAAGTGATGATGAGGAAGAAGAATAGTGATAGTGTGTTATCTGAATCGAAAACGAAATATAAATTTAGATAATAAAATAATATTTTAAAGGTTTATAAGCGAGAAATTGTGCTTACTTTTCGCAATTTTCTTAAAAATCATAAACATAAACAACGTTAACACTAACTTTTTCTTAACGATTACAGGCCGAAACTTGATTGGCTACATAAACAAGTAACCTAATTTTTTACTCTTTCATATTTTATCCATCCATATTCGGCCACGTGTTATGGTTACAAAGTCCACCCGTTCGTTTAAGATTCTTTTACTATTGCTATATCCAAAAGACCAAAAACTCCCTCAACAAGGTGGTTTCACAAGATCAACGGCTTGTATTCATCATCCACCATACACGTGTACGACAAAGATGACATGCAACCTTGACTTACTGATCATGCAGGTGTATTCTATTTTTATATTTCGAGAAAAAATCAAGTGCTCCTCACGCACACCACATTAACCGTTTGTTCTTTAATTTATCGTCGCCGGTATCGCTTCGCCGGAAATTCGAGGCGCTGCCGCCTACGATCAACTGTACGATCAGGTTTCCGGTGATCGTTGAAGGTACGCATACACAGTCGAACAATTATTTGTACACATTTATTGAGTTGAAATGAATTGCATGTAAAATTCTTAAAATCAAAGCACTTTTCTGAGAAATGAACGGCCGTTGTGGAATTTTTTGTGTTTACATAAGCTTTGTGTACTGTTACCGTGTAACGTTAATTTTCTATTTTGTAAGTGTCTCTGTGTGTGTTGTTTTTTTGAGAAAGAGCGTGAAGGATTTTGTTAGTAGGCTAAAACGACTGTCGTTTGTGTGTTCAGAGGTTGCTTGGAATTTTGAATGAAAGAAGAGTGGAAAGTGGAAAGTTTAGTGTACGGATTGAAGACGAAAAATGGTACGTTCTAGATTTTTTTTTGAAGCTTCTTGCAGTATTTTTTTAGTATTTTATTATTTATCTGTACTTCTTTAATTAGAACTTATATTTTAAATATAATAAGAAGAAAATTAGTTTAAATATATATCATGGAATGTGATTGTGAAAAGGGAAAACTTTAGTGTTTTAGTGAACATTCGAAGGTGAAATTATGCAGTGGACCTTGACTGAGTTTGGATAACAGTCTCTACTTGAGGTACTAATTGCGAATCAATTTTTAGTTCAATACTCAGAGCAGTATAGACAGTGCTTCGAAATCAGTTAAGTATTGGAGACTTCAGAACACATCTTTCATTGTTTTCAGTTGAAGCTACTCCAGGGAGAGTAAATTTGGAGGGTTTGCATTTATTACTTGTAGTATCTCTTTTTGAAGATTATTTTTTATCCACAAATTTGAGAAGAGTCTCCTTTATTGTAATTAACAAGTTAAATGATTTCTGGGAGCTAGTAAGTTAGGTTCCCATAGAATGCCAATCAATGGTGGTACTTGTGAAAGTATTTAGAAAGGATTTCCATAGTTGTTACAGAGAAATGCTTTTTGTTGCTTGAATATTGCCATTGGGCACGGTGAATGAGCTGGTTCCTAAAAAATGCTAGTGCCATAAATTTTTCCATTGGCTTTCTGTAAATGAATTGTTCCTGAATTTATAGATGCTATAAGTTTGCTGAATTTATTAAAGTATCCATTATACTGGTCTAACAACTTTCTCATCAAAAATTTTTTTTGTTTTGATGTGTAAATGTCAATCCTTATTGCTATTAGTGGGTAAAATATGGTTGGAAAGTGATATACCTATAAAAATAATTGTTTTATGTTTTATAGTAGAATTTGGTGCAAAATGATGGGGGACAAGGTTTTGTGAATTATTTTATTTATTTTATAGTAAATTTGATAATCAACAAGTGTACAATGGTCTTTTAAATATTATTGTTTTCAATGATATCGGTGAATATCTGTTTTGAGTTTTGAACATATATTACAATCAGAATTCAGTTTTGTTTACACAAAAGAGGGAAGAGCAACGGTAGTTGTATTCTGAGTTGTTGCCTGGATTAAAGTTTTTCATTGTTCTTGGTGAATGAAATGAGCAACTTCATAGTGATTGTTTCTAACAGTCTTTTCAGAACAAAGGATTTTGGATGGCAAAGGGTCCTGGGCATATAGCTGATGGAGATGCAGCATTTGATAATCCTTCCAGGATTGAACCAAAAAGGCCTCATCAATGGTTTGTCAGTACTGGTGAAGCAGAGCTGTTTCCAAACAAGAAGCAAGCTGTGCAAGCTCCAAACGACAAATCAAGTGTTGAAATATCTAATGCAAATGTTCCTTACTGGGGAAACACGTCTAATTTTCAATCAGTTCCAAACCAATTTATTGACCGGTTGCTTGGATCTGAATCTGCAAGGACCGTCGGTTTTACTGAAAGGAACTTATCTCCTGTTGGAACAGATGACATGAGAAGAAAGGGTATTGAGGAACATTTTGGAGAAGATGCATCAGCTGGATTGTCAATGTCTCATGCTATGGAAGATTCTGAAACATTTAGCTATGGTGGATATAGAAAAGTGAAAGTCAATCAGGTTAAGGACTCCAACAATGGTATGCATCCTCCAAAGGAACATAGTCTTGATATTGATAGTAATAATGACTTGTCTACAGCACATGCCTATAACAAGGAAATCCAAAGTAGTTATATGACAATGGGGCAAGCCTATAATAAGGAGGATGACAATGTTACATTGATGGGTCATACCTATAGTAGGGGGGATGTAAATATTAGATCAACAGGTCGAACTTATGGCAAGGTTGACGATGGTGCCATATCTTTTTCTGACACCTATCGGAAAGAAGATGCCAATATAATATCTTTTGTTGGATTTGATGACGAACATGATATTATCCCTGTGGGGCAGCCCATTAGTGGCTATGACCCACCATACTCTTCAGTTCAAACTTCAGAAGCAGCCTCTGGAAAGCAGTTGAATGCATCAAATGTGAATGCGTTTGCAGCCGTGCCTCGAGTTGCTAAATCAAAACTTGAATCTGTATCCAAGAATAAACTAGAGTTGAAAAGTTCCAGGAAAGAAGCTCCAAACAGCTTCCCTTCAAACGTTAGAAGTTTGATATCAACTGGTATGCTTGATGGGGTCCCTGTGAAGTATGTTTCTTTGTCACGGGAGGTAAATTCCCATTTTTTTTTGTCTGTTACTCTGATTTTTATGCTGTTTAGTGACTTATAGTTGTATCTTGGCATCTAACTAGGAGCTTCGTGGTGTTATAAAAGGCTCTGGTTATCTTTGTGGGTGTCAATTATGTAATTACAACAAGGTGAGTCGTTCAACTGTTTCTAAGTTTGCATGTGAAATTCTTGATGGCTAACAACTAGGATTTATGTGGTTGTATAAGGTGCTAAATGCTTATGAGTTTGAGCGCCATGCTGGTTGCAAAACAAAGCATCCGAACAATCACATATACTTTGAGAATGGAAAGACTATCTATCAGATAGTGCAAGAATTAAGGAGCACTCCTGAGAGCTTGTTATTTGATACAATTCAAACTGTTTTTGGTGCACCTATTAATCAGAAATCTTTTCGCATTTGGAAAGGTATGGATTCTTGTTTTGATTTTAAGAGTTCTCTGTATGCATTTGTATTTCCCTGACTTAGCGTGTCTGAGGATTTTGGTTGGGTGTGGAGTGGGTCTTGTTAAAAAGTTTTTTTCCTGCTTTGTATCATCTACTATTTTTCCACAGAGTCATTTCAAGCAGCGACTCGGGAGCTTCAGCGAATATATGGAAAGGAAGAACTGAACCTGTAAGATGCATAATGGGCATTTGGAAAGATGTAAGATAGAATAATCTCTGTGCATAGTAACAAGTATTTTGGTGGTAACTTATGTACTCTCTCATGATGAGCCAACTTAAGAGGTTTTTATTAGATTGGTGCACAATTGTTTAGGACTTACAATTGTGCTTCTTAGTTCATGGAGAACGATGTTTTTGACTTTTGATATACAAAAGGTGTGTAGTTAAGAATACAAGAAGAGAGCTTATGTAATTTAGGTTGGAGATGTAGGCCTTGTGTGGCAATGTGTCACATTTTGGTGTCATCAAAATTATTCTGTGGCAATGTAATCACCCTTTGGTCATTCTAGTTTCACATTTTGTTCTATAAATTATTATGTGACATAACTCTTAATCGTAATACTCTTCGATCATCGAGGTGTTTATTTTATCATTGTGTTTCTGTTTCATAAGTTAGTGGATTCTTGACATATTATTAGACATATCCAAATTTCATGGTCTTTAATTAATTCATAGAGAACTTTAAAAAAAGGGCAAATGGTGGCTTCCTGCAGCTTTCCAAAAAAAAAATAATAATTTCGAGGCAATTGCACCAGGATTTGTAAGGAAAACCAGTATTTTTTTTTTTCTTTCTAAAATTACAGAGACTAACAATATAAACATATATTATGACACAGTAAAGAGGCCGGAAGAAAAAAAGAAAAGAAAATCGTGTCAGAAGATACAAAGAACTGTTGCCACAAAATAAAATTCTCGATAATTAAAGACTACATTTCACACACTAAAGCAAGATTCAAAAGAATGACATAAGAAATATTACAAGCACCCATCATATTGTCAATCACAATTAGTTCTTTTGTTTTCCATTTACCATTTTCCTTTTCCATGTGTTACACCAGGATTTGCCTCCCGCTCAGAAATAAATTGAGCTTCTTAAGAACCACAGCAAGCTGATTTTTGGGAAGCTTGACCAGCCCCGCCTGCCTCTGCTTGATTAATCTTGATCGTAGCAGGCTGCAAACAAGACAAGAACATTTTAAGTCTACTGAAACAAGGTATAGTTTCTAAAGAGACCATTGAATTTCTTTTTAATCTCTTTTAATAAAATTCAGCAAGGTGTTCATATACCTCTGCCTTTGAATCAGTATCGGCAAGCCTTTGTTTTATATCCCTTGCTATTGAAAAGAAAACTTGCTCAACATTTAGATTTGTCTTTGCACTCTGCAGTACAGAATGTTTGTTAGATTAACCATCATCCACCCAACTAGCTTCAAAAATCACAAAGTGACACTTACAGTTTCAAAAAATTTGATACCATACTCATCAGCAAGTGCTTGGCCCTTAGAGGTAGGCACTGCCTGAAAACAATAAAATGCACAAAGTACCATCAGAACATTGAACATGAGCACTCCCATCAAAAGATAAAAAAGTTAAGGCACCAGCAAGAGAGAATAATTTATCCTATAAGATATAGATGCAAAAAATAGCCACTCTTCTTTTCTTTACAAATACACAGAAAAGGTCCATGTCCTTCCTGTGCATAGATGCACATATCACAAACTCACTCAGTAACTATACAGCAATGGAAAGATTAAAAAAAAAAAAAAAAAAAAAACAATATGCAAACTAGCATACCCTTTTGCTCTCATCCATGTCAGCCTTGTTCCCTACCAATATCTTGTTAACATTATCAGAAGCATGTTGTTCAATGTTGCGAATCCAGTTCCTAATGTCTGAAAAAGGTAAGAAGCCAAGTTGTATAAGAAAACTTAAGATAAACAGATAGATCCATATAATAAGGAAATTGTAGGGTAAAATCACTGCATTTCTGAACCATCCAACTCAGTGAAACAGAGGACCTTAAAAACATACAAATGTTAAGCAAAAAGATTTAACTTAAGAATGTGAAGGGACAACTATCCTAAGTATTAACTAATATAAGTAGGGGAATGAAGATTACTATTGAAAGATGATTCATCTGTCACATCATAGACCAGCAAAATTCCCATAGCTCCACGGTAGTAAGCTGTAAAAAGAGATAACAAAATAGAGTTACTAAAGCAAAATTCAAATGAAACATATACAGCTCTAGAAAATAGTGGCAACAATACCAAAGAACTAAGAAAACTCCACAAAATGAAACATTGGATCCATATTTGACTAGGACTAAAAGAATCAGATTAAAAATATCTACAAGCTTCCCTGCTGCCATTATATCAGGCATTAATGTTACTTCTAGTACCAAAGTATTAGCTCTGGTGTGTTCTATGCCACAACAAACTCATACACTGCCTCTCACACAATGTAACACTGATGCCTACCTGAATAAAAGAACCAGGAAGCTATTTGAATTTGAGTGATAACTAGAAAAAATAAAGTACGCAAACACTTGCTCACAAGTATTAATCAGAGCATTGCCAGCAGCTATGGAATAATCCAGTCAATTGGCTGAATGGCAGTATCTAAGACATCAACCAACCAGAAAGGAAGGGTGCTACCACTAGGACCTCTGTAGCTTAACATGCAGATCGCAATGATCTCCATGGACTAATAAAGCTGGACATAAACTAGTATCCCTATGTTTACTAAGAATCAAGCCCAACTCGCCATATTCTCCAGCCATGTTATGCTTAGTTTGATCTCCAGTTCCACTTGCACTTAGGAAGCCACATACCATTTCCACGAACCTACTAGTGGTATTTCAATGGGACAATTATTCTACAAACCAGATTTCTGTCCTCGGTTACACTCTTGCAACCATATCCACCTTCCAGAAATCTCTAAGGCTGCCCTCTTACCCTACACATGGAAGGTTTTCACTTTGTTGCAAAATTTTATTTGGTACACCTATTCCATGAAAAAACAGTTTTCAATGTTTCTTCCATATTTAAGAAAAACATAAAAATAAATAGGCTTATGAAATCAATAGTGTTCAGCTCGATCATCTCCAAGGTAAATAACAAATCTCAAATGCACCATGATTTTAGTTTTCTTTAAGTCATTCAAGTAACCTGTGATAAGCCGGGCAACTTCCATACATCTAATCTACCCTGTACGATTGAAATGAATGAAATTATAAAAACAAGATATTTACCAGTTGTGATTGTTCGAAACCGCTCCTGACCAGCTGTATCCCAAATTTGAAGCTTGATCCGTTTTCCATCAAGCTCAATGGTTCTTATCTTAAAATCAATGCTGGATGAGATAGAATGACTGTGTCAAGACTAGGAATTCATAAGAGGCAAATCTAGATACTACAGTATAACTCCACAATTCAGAGAATACACACCCAATGGTGGTGATAAAACTGGTGGTGAATGAACCATCTGAGAAACGCAAAAGAAGGCAACTCTTACCCACACCTGCAGAGGTACTAACAAAATGAAGATTAAAAGGCAAAATTATTAATGCAATTTTGTCTGAAGCAAACACAAGCTACAAACAGAAACTAGATGAGACTTCTTGTCTGAGATCCTCACTATTTAAAATATGAAGTTTAGAAATAAAAATTTAAACAAATTAAACTAAAGAGAAAAAAGAAGATATGCCTCAAAGGTTCCAGAAGCTATCCATTAAGGCAAAAGGAAAATCAGAAACATGTTACTAAACAATCAACTTGCTTTGATGTATAACTTTCACATAAGATAATTGTCCTGAACATAAACTAATTAGAATCCACCAAATATTATCAGAATTGTAAAGGAGTGTTTGGGCTCACAATATGTCAAATTAGCTTTAACAGAAACATCTTACTCACTTGTAGAGAGCCAAAAACTAAACAAGTTGTTCTCATAATATTAGGAAAAATTCTACTATACCCAATGGTATGAATACCAGGTAATATTCAAACCACCCGATAAAGATGAACAGATATTAATAAAATAATAAATCCTTAGACAATGGTGTTCTCCCCCAATATGATATTGTTTTAAGTATTATGGAATGATCCGTGAACTATAACACATCGTTTCACTGAAAGGGAAAAGAAGAGAGCAACCAATCCAGTAACACCCAAGCTATACCAAAGGTCAAAAGAGCTCCAAAAAATACATTTAAAGTCTAAAACAAATGAGTCGTCCAAATATCATTTCTGTTTGGTCCTTGAATCTCCACAATCAAGAAGTAAACTGTAAAATTAATTAAATAATTAATATAATTACCTCACCGTTATAGTTACTAGTAAACTAGTTCAAAGTCCAAAAGCCAAGTTCTAGTGAAACACACTCAAAAAGGTTTATAGGTTTGAAAAATGAACAAGGAAGCAAGCATTTCATGAGGAAACAGCATCATTTTGATCAATTAAGACATAGAAGATCAACTTCACGTTTTCGAACTAACTACGGCCAAACTGCTTCTTAACATATAAATGTTAATAAAAAATAGAATAATTAAAATCCTCTTCCAAACTAGATCCTTTAACACAAATGCAAACTAAATCTCAGCAATGAAATTGAATCATTAAATGCAATCAGATCTTAGTCAATTCAGAGAAATGATAACCTAAACAAGTTTTAAACTCATAATGCAACCTAGGCAAACTTTGATCAGTTTGTTTCTCGCGAAAACCACGAGAAAATAAAAAGGAAAAAACAAATGACGCACCGCTATCGCCAATCAATAGAAGCTTAATGAGATAATCGTAGTCAGCTCTAGCCCTCGCAGGTGGAGCAGCCATCTATGATAGAAATCAACCAAAAAAATTTCTACCTCTCTGCACATCAACACAAAAACGACAAATCAAAACGCCGAAAACGACACAACACATCCATATTCAGTCATGCAAAAGAAAATTTTATAAAAAAATTACCAGATCAGAAAAAAGTTAGAAAGTTTAGAGAGACAGAGAGGTTTGCTTGGTTGAATTTGAATGGAAATGAGATTTAAGTTATGATAGGTTCACCACCAGCTACAGGGTTACAAAACCAATTAAACCTCTCCGAAGAAGGTGGGTGGGGTGGCTAAAATGCGCCTTGTTTTTAAATGGCTTTTTGGGTGCGCCGATTACCTCCCTGCGCACGCTAGCAAGTCCTTTAAACACCAGCAAATGGACAAGTGGTGTGTTTTTATACTCTCTACTCGTTTATTTGGAACCAATGAGACTGTGACATCTTTTATAAAGCTTCTCTGAGCTGGCATCCTAATCATCACCAGAATAGTTCTTCCATAGACCATTCTTTTTTCTTTTGCATTTACTGAAATTATTAAGACTGACAGCCTTATTGATCTTGATACATTCTCTTAAAATCAAATATTAAATATAATTGATGATTATTTATTTCTAGACAGATTTTTTTGATGTAACGCGAAATTAATTAATTAAGTATAATCTAAGATTTTTATGAAATGATTTAATAATGGACCCATTCAAATTTATTAAGTAAAAAACTTAATGAGGTTATGTGACCCAGTTTGATTGACCTGGTTTTCTTTTTTATGGAAAAAGAAATATTGGTGTGTTTCAAGAACTACAAGATATAATATGGGTTAAAGTATCTTGAATGATCGAGTAGTTTGATAGAGACTCTTAGGTATAATAAGAAATACTAAGTTTAAGTCCTTCCTTGAATGCTAATAGGGTTACCAATGAGCTATTATTCGACCTATAGTTTCAACCTCCAAAGTATCAATGAAATAGTTAAAGTGCGTATAAATTAACCCGGACGAAATTGATTGCCAAATCTTCAAGTGGTGTGTTTAAATATAAATCAGTAATGACTAATGAATGTCAGGATGAATATAAGATAACAAGGAACTTTGTAATATAACATATGAATTTAAAATTAAACTAAGATTATATAATATACTATGACTTTCATTAGTCACCATACGTTTTATTAAATTAAATATAATTAACAACTTTCACAAGTAATCCTTTAAACAAAGATTAATATTACGGTAAATATTGATTTATCTATTACCTGCATGGTAGATGTATCTACTTAGGTGCAACAGTTCTTTCTGAGACAATTATTTAGCAAAAAAATAACTTTTTTTTTAATAACCAAAGATGTTCGAGTCAACTTACGTGTACTTCAATTAATCATCTGGGACCCTAGAATTACTGATCAAATAAGAACTTCAGTGACTACCCCTATTAACAACTAAAGCAAAAAAAAGAACTTAGAGTTCTGCAACTACTCATTTGTAAACTGAGTTATATATTTCAATTTCTCAGCAACACCAAATTATAAAAGAAAATTTGAAACGGGGAGTTCATTTACCATGCTTTTGGGGCATAAAAGGTTCTTGGTTGCAGAGACACTTAAAACATTTTTTTTTATATTGCTTTTGGAATTGAAAACAATAAGAATCTAGCTGGAGTATTATCTGTGTTTTTGGGCAATGGGGCCTTTGCGAATCTGCATTATTAACATTTGATAATTGATCTTTAATTATCTACCAGACAATAAATTTTATAGTTTGTAAAAAGTTGACATTTTCTTTGTAAACTTTCTAGCAACTTTTCAACAATCAAACACTGAAAAAATAAATTATATTGGACTTGAGTACTTAACCAATATTGGGCTTTACAGCCTTATTATATATATATAAACGGTGGTCGGTCCACTTATTAATTTAGGATACATCGCCAATCTTCCTCTCCTGATAAATATAATATTAAGCCCATATGCTCATCTCAAAGGCCGAAGCTTGAAAGAATATGCTAACTCTAAGAATTAATTAAAAAAAAAAAAGTGTACAATAAAATTAAGAAAAAAATCCTCTTGGAATCAAACTTTTGATTAATGGAAAAAGAATATTAGGATTATTTTTAAGAGTAAAAGACTTTTTTCCCACCCAAGGTTTGCCTTAAACGACACTTTCTCCCCTAAAAAGTTTTAAAATACCACCTTCTCACTCAAAGTTAATATCCAAAATACGCTTTACTTTCTCAGTCGACGTTCGGCGAGTTATCAAGCCAAGGTAAAAGGGATTTTGTAGAAAGAAGACTAAAGATTCAAATGATTGTGATAAAGAGAATTTTCGCCGTTAGAATCGGCCGGAATTGGATTTAGGTAGAAACGGAATATTAACTTTGGATGAGAAAATGGTCTTTTGAAACCTTTTGGGTGGGAATGTGTCATTAAGGAAAACCTTGGGTAGGAAAAAGTCGTTTACTCTATTTTTAATATAGAATTTAAGAGAGGTTTTAATGAGTTGAAACATGTTATTAAAGTGAGTTATAAAGAAACTGAGTAGGGAGAATGGGTCTAAATTCTGAGAACTTGGCCCGAAAATGGGTATAAATTCTGAGAACTTTCTTGGAAAGTATCTTTTGGTATGTTATATTACATATATATATATATATTACACAAATAAAGTCCAAAATACAGTGACATGGCAAAATATGAAACCAATAGCCAGAAGGGCAATTTACTAAGAGTTCCTGCTTTCACATGTATCCCACTCTTTGGCCATTATAATCATAAAAATAACAAAAGTTGATGGGAAAAAAAAGGGGGCATCAACTTAATGCTTCAAGCATATACTTAGAAGATCCTCTTCCCACAAACTTAATCCGCTTCCTATAAACCCCTCTCTAACCTCTCTTTCATTCTTTCTCTTTTAACCAAACCATCATCTCCATGCTTCATCTTCTTCAACTACTGCAAAGCTGATTTATCCCATGTGATGCTTCTTCTGATGGCATCCTTCACTGCTCAGAACGCTGATGATGAGATTAGTGATGATGATCATCACATGAATATTAATCTTGGCCGTTGAAGTTTGTTTTCACAGATGGGCAACTATCTACCCCTTTGGCAGTACGTACATCTACAGGATGAGATATAATGCTTATGTGGTTCAAGCATGCAATATTGCTATCACCAGATAAGCTATTTTTGTAGAAAATAAAAAACCTTTTTTTTTTTTTTTTTGGTTTAATTTTGTTTTGTTTATGTTATGAGTACTGAGCTTGGATGAAACATTAATGTTGAAGCTCAAGTTTATTAATTATATGAGCTTGTTCTAGTGTTTCCTTCCTTGGATTTATTGGATATGTCATCTTTATTTACTCTCTGTTATCGTAATATATATTATATTATATCGTGTGTCATGTTTGATTTTAAATTAGATCAAATTGTTAACAATGATGGTAAACAATGTGATTCATCAGAAGGAGCTTAAAAATTCAAGGGTGCCTTATTTTAGTCTTTCCTTCTGCAATATAGAAGGTTAAAAGGTGGCAACCACCGTTGGATGATCTAATGATAAAAAAGTAAAATAAGATTTTATAAATTTCTGAGTTCGAGTCCCTGGAGGCTCTAATAGAGGTGACCACTGAAATGGTTATCTGGTCGTCAACTTCAGGATCCTATTGGGCAAGGCATCAATAGTTTTTGGGAGAAATGTTTTGATCTATTTAATTATTTCGGGCTTGTACAATGAGAAGTCTAAGGTGGTCGAATTGCTACACAAAGAAGATGCAATGAAGAAGGGAACCTAGGAACTTAGGAATAGACATACCACTTTAATTATTCCAATCCTTGATTGAATTTGACAATATGAAAATCTGGTTGAAGGCCTGGCCCGATGAAATCTAGTTAAAGGCCTGACCCAAAACAAAGTTGATGTACTACCAAAGCTGTAAAACCTGGAAGTTCAGTTCCGTATGTGAAGTAATACTAATAGAGGTATTTAATTAAAATACTTCTCACGATTTTCTCTTACAAACATCATAATTTTTTTTTACAAATATTAATATGGTAGTTTATAATTAATCAGTTCATATTTGGTTAAACAAGACTCATTGTTAGACAAACAAAATCTATTACGAACTGACCAATTACGAATTGACACGTTATATTTATGAGAGAAAATTAATAAAAATGGTTTATAAATACCTATTACTATTAAAATATTGATGTGACAAAACACAATACAATGACATGTCATATCATATGTCACATCAATTAGACATGACTTTGTTTTCAATATACTGCCTTCTAAATTTTAGCTGACTAATAACGTAATTAATGTAATTATAATTCACTCTCAACCTAGTAATTCACGATAGGACATATAGCCACATAAAAACATATGATTCAATTGAACTCACTCAACTTATAAAACAAATAAAAAAAGTCTTTATATTTTATAGAATTTACAATTTTGACCCATTAAAAATGAATTATTGATTAACATTTTTTTTTTTTTTTTACTTTTCTTTCCTCTTCCTTTCCGCATATTTTCTCCACATTATCTATTTTTTTGGCTACATACTCAAGGCAACTCCTTTGCATTAAAGGTAAAATGATGCTCCCCCTTTTTTTTTTTTCCCCTTAATTAAATTCTTTTCTTTTATCTTTCTTAATTAATAAAAAATCATTAGTTATGAGTTTTTATTGAATTTAATAAATAAGTTTTAAATTAGAAGATTAACTTCCTATATTTTGATGTGGGTTCTGATTTAATCTTATTTATTTTGAGGTATAGGTTAATTAGTTGTTATTTAAAGTTGGGTTTAATAAATTTTGGTTAGTTATTGAGTTAATTTTGAATGGTTTGAATAATTGATGAAACGGTAAGTCGTAGAAATTTGAGGATTTGGTGTAATCTTGATATATTAGTTAATTGTTTGATATTTAGAGTTGGATTTGATAAGTTTTCATAGGTCTATGAGTTGAACTTTACTGGTTTAGTAGAAATTGTTAAAAAAATTTAAGTTATAAGATTTGGAGTTTCGATTTATAATTAATGTTTTGACCAAAAAACCTAGCTACGTCCCTACTCACAATTGGTCAACCCGCATATGGGTCCAATTGTGAGCTGATACATCAGAGTTGTGAGATTGGGTTGTAAACCAATATTTATTGTATTGATAAATGTCAAAACACTATCTTTTTCGCTCTTAATTTAATATGTATATAGAAGACAAAAAAAAGTTAAAATAATAATTTTCATGTATTTTTCATACATATTATTAGGTAAAGATAAGTAAGACTATTATCAACTGTTAGAGTTGTAAACTATTATTAAATGGTTGCATGATTCGATAGAAAACTCTTGAATGTATTATTTAAGAGGTCTTGAGTTTAAATCCTTATTCTATTGTTAATAAGGATAACCATTGAATTTGGAACATTTCTCTTTAATTATTAATTTAAATTTTTTGATAATTTGTCTAATATATTAAAAAAAAAAGAGAGAATAAAATCCAAGGATATTTTCTTTTTTAATATTAGAAAAAATTATATATATATATGCCCCGAAGGATAACCCTTCTTAATTTTTATTTTTATTTTAATCCTCTAAACACCATAAACTCATTTGCTTCCAGAAATGTGTTGTCGAATGCCGTGATCAACTAGCTAGTAAGCTTTCTGTTGTTAATGTTTAATCGGGGTTTGTCTTTTGACAAGAGGACCAAGCAAAACAGCTAAGATCTCGCTAAAAACCGGTACCTTTACAATTATTCTGCATCATAAATGCTTGATGTAGCTTTAACTGCGATTAATAAATAGCATTTCGTAAAATTTTCAGAGTTAACAATGAAGAGAACGCGGCGGAGCCGTGAACCTACCCGAGATCAGGTTCTTCTTTTTCTGTCTCTGTTTTTGTTATATAGCTAATTTTTCATGTCAAAAGACAAAATTTTGGCTTCACATCACGCCAAGAACTCGGTTCCGCACATCTAAATGACTAGTATAATATGTATATGTTATTTTAAAGCTAGCTAATGGTTTTGACTGATATTTATTTGGTAGTTTAGAAAGTAAGCTTTTCGTTAATGTAATTTGTGAGATTAAATGTCTGAGTTCTCTTTGTTAATTTTTATTAGTTATTTCTCCAGCAGGAGAACACAGAAGAAGTTTTGGTGGATTTGTTCAGTATACTTCCAGATGATATTGTTGTCAATATAATTCGTCGGTTAAGTTTTAAGGAAGCTGCAATGACTAGTGTTCTTTCGTCTAGATGGAAATACTTGTGGAGATATAGAACTAACCTTAACTTTAATGCTCCAAGGAAGCTGTGGAATGTTAACAAAGTGAATATAGTTGACCCTGAAGAAAAAAGGTTCCAGTACATCAACTGGGTGAATCATGTTTTAGCATCAATATAAATGAATTTACAATACGCTTTGGGTTGTTTGACTCTCATCAGAGTACCATTACTAATTGGGTTAGCACAGCTATAGCGAAGGGAGTTCGAAAGCTTGAGTTGGATTTTCATCAAATTTTGGGAGAGAGTCGGTAGCTATATAGATTTCTGCTGGATTTTTTTAACAATCTTAAAAGTCCCAGTGGGTTATCCAGTATCAAGTCTCTACAGTCTCTTTCTTTAGTTCGTGTGGAGGTTACCAGAGAGATTCTTGAGTTTTTTGTATACAATTGTCCACTTCTTGAGCGATTAAATGTGGAATACTCCTCACATTTATCAGGTTTAAAGGTTGTTGGGCCATCAATCCGATTGAAGTATCTAAAGCTTCACTGTTGCTTCTCAGTTGAAGAAGATGAAATTACTGCCCCCAGCCTTTTGTCATTTAAATTTTGTGGATCACAAATCAGGTTAAATGTTGAGAATGTTCCCCTGCTTCTTGATGTATCAATTGGTGCGAGGAACCATGTTCTACTGCGTAATCTTATAGGTCCAATTATAAGCCTCTTCCCTCAATTAGAGACTTTGGAGTTGCTGTTGAATTTGACTGCGATTAGTAACTCTCAACTAAGGATTTGTTTTCTAACATAACTTTTAAATTATATTATCTCATGAAAAATGTTATCCTTACAAAGACAATACAAAAAAAGTTAACATTAACAGGAAGGAAAAAACAAAGAAAAAACAGAAAAATAGAGAAAGAGAGAGAGAGAGAAATCATGAAGATGAAAGATAAAAATTGTCTTTATATGCCCTCTTTGTTTTTGTCTTTGTAAGACTAGTATTGCTCTTATTTTATACCTGATTCTTATTTTTTATTTGCTTGCCTTGCCACGGTTCAAACTAAGAATTCTTTTCTACTGATCCCAATACATAAGGGTTTATAGTGTTTTGAACTTCACTTTAATCGCATGTCCACATGTCCCCTAAAAATTCTATGTATTATAATTTATAATATTAAAGACAACAAAATTAAGTTTTACTAGGGCATCTCAAAGATGTGATAGGTCGTCATTAATCAGTACAGGAAAGAATGAAATAAATGAGCGGCTAGGTAAAATTTCGATATGTAGAGATAATTAGGCAAAACAACAACTGCAAATAGATAAAAGCGCATTACGCAACCAAACCCCAAACTTGCATTTAAGCACAATACTAAATCAACAAAAAGGTATACCATAAAATCATCCCAAAATACAAATAAGCATATGATTTCCAACACTCAAAAAGGAAAAGCTACTCAGTAGTAAGGCAAAATTCCAAAAGTTTCCTCACTTTTGCTTCAATAAAAGAAACCGAGTACTTTGCCACCAACATTCTTTCTCCTAGCTTCTTCGTGATCCATGATGCCAGCAGATGTTGTCAGCACAATATACCCAAACTGCCAATTTTATCAGTTTTATCAGGACACTTATTTAGTAAAAACAATAAATTGACCACCAGTTGGCAGTACCCATGACAGAAAATTCACGAAATGCAAGTGGTTGATATTCTTAACAATAAGTTGTTACCACAACTCAGTCAGACCCACACCCTTCCCCATCAGGCACAGAGAATAGGAAGAGCAATTCCTCATGCAAGTCCAGGCACATGTTTAGAGGTTCTTGTCTATTCATATACAATTATATCATTAAACATCTAACATGCAACCATCCCCCGTATCTATCCGCAGATTAACCATCATTTTTTCCCATGTGATTTTACAATATAAGCTAGCTTGCCACTCTTACTTTACATCAGAATTTTTTTTTTTTTTTTTCAATTAAAACCCTTAATAGTCCTGCACACTACCATTATTATATCCATTACAAACAATCTATTCCAAAATAAGTTGGGGTTTAAAGACCAAACTAACCTGTCTTGAAGGAAGCAGCCTTGCAGTCCAGCCCTCAATCTCTTTGACCCCGACATCAAAACGAGGACTGATTACCCCACATTTGTTCAGTCTTCCATTCAATTCCACCACAATTTTTCCAGATCTGTGATCATCAACATACTCAAACTCTCCAATGTAACCTATAAAACCAATTTTCACGAAATAATGAGGACACATATATTCAATTATCCAAATAGTTTCAGTGAAACATGAATAGAAATGAGAAAAAAACTATAACAAAAGAATAAGCAAACCATGTTTCTGCATGACCAAAAGAAACTTGATAATCACTTTTGAAGATGGTCTGATCATGACCTGTCGTTTCCCTCTCTTCTCTGCATTATACATGCTCTTAAGAGCATCATTCAAGACACTAACTCTCACCATCCTCACAAAAGCAAGCTGCCATTAATATCAGAGAGCATTAACCCCTTTCGTAAACAAAATTACACAACCTAAAGATATCTATAAAAACAGTAAACAAATTCAATGAGGCAAATTAGATAATCTACTTTTCACTTATGAAATAAGTTGTGGAAGTCTATTGACTTAAATTGTTCTAACAAACTCACTTCTTTAGTGACACTTTCTTTTACAACATCTTGGGAACAAGAAACTCATTCGTGTTTTTCTAACACCTAAAGATTCATTCCACGAATTCTCTTCCATTCAAGAATTTTTTTTAAACAAAAACATTCAGTAACAAATGATTTCATTTATCCTAACTTTGATCTATCACAATCAAATCGTACCAGCTCCTCAAAGCCAATAATAATCAATAGACTAGATAAAAAACATAAACAAAAATTCCAAATTGAACATGTTGCTGCCCTATAACAATGAAGCAATAATTTCCGGATAAAACAGACACTAGCTCAAACGAGAAACAAAAATAAGAATGAAAAAGCAAATCAGATCCGTTGAATGTAGCGATAAGTTGTTAATAGTTTTACCTCAGAGCAGAAACAGCGGCTGCGGTTTGAGGCTTCAAAAGAGTGAAGAAGCGCAGAGAGAAATAGAAGAAGTAGGGTTTTTGTTATAGGAGGCGTTGAAAGGGAGAGTTTTATTAGGGCTTATTTGGACCCTGGACAGGAGGATATTTTACAAAAATGTCCCAAGTTCGGGTGCACCTCGTGGGCCTGGACTCATTGGTGGGGTGATTAGGCCCTATTGAGACGAAGCATTTTGATAGGCATGGGAGAAATATCATATCAACCCTAAATGTTTCCAAAACATCACTTTCGGTGATAATGTCTCATTTTTTATCAAATGGATCCTGAAAGTTGCAAAAATACATCCTTTCTATCATCAATATGGCTATTATCCCAAAATGTTGAATCTGACCGAAATGAATTACTAATATCTTAATGACTTCAAAGTCGCAATTTTGACAGCAATATCTTTTTATTTTTTATGATTAATGTGTCTAGACCAACTTATACGCACCTTAACTAATCTCCTAGACCCTTAAACTATGGACCGGATAAAAGCTTCAACCTCTATTAGCATCCGAGAGGGGATTCGAACTCATAAATTCTTAAGTAATATACTTAAAATCCTTATCGAATCAGTCAGCCATCTAGAGGTAGTTGACACCAGTATCACTTTGTAGTTTCCCCAACATTTTTTACTTTTTTTTTTTATGTATTTTAAGTAGAATGTTGCCGCTTCTTTTCATACCTTTTGTCATATCTATAAAGTATTCATCGTCTAAGTGATAATTTTGGAAATGCTAGAGGTTATTTGTGTTAACAAAAAATGAAAAATTCATCGTCTGTTAATTATATACATTTATTTTTCTTTTTTCGCTTTTTCATTTAAACATCAATGTCATTAATTTAGTTTGAATATTAAATCAATGGATGCTAAATGACAAAGGCTTGCTGTGCACATGATATCCGATGTGGGATTTGCAATGTAGCAACGGAATGATATTATACATATGGGATAAAAGGTAAAATTGTTTTCACAACATAAGATGACTCTTATTTTTGTTAATTATCATTATCATCTCTTAAGACTTGGTAGTTATGAATGGATTGAATAATATATTTTACCCGCTTGTAATTATAAAGGCTTCATTTGGTACACTCTTTAAAATACTATTTTGGTTTTCCTAATAAAGTTAAACAGAAAATTGGTCTTTGGTTCTCTTATTCTTAAAATATTATTCTATATTATTCAATTTCTTTTAAACCTCCTAAATTTGTTAATTTAACTAAACACCCTAAAAAAATTTTAAAAATTGACAAAAACACCCTAGCAACCCACATTTACCAGATTCTGACCACCACCGCCGGAATCTAGTATAATGGCACACTATCGGCTGAATATGGCCGGTAGTGTGCCGATCTAGCTTTTTTCGGCCATAACCAGTCATTGACAACCAAATGCAATCAGATCTGACCGTCAATAGCCAGATCTAGTCGGGAAAAGGCCAGATTCACCGTGGATCTGGTAAAAAAAGGTCATATCAACGCACGATCGGCCAGATCTAGTCGGTCATGCACCGATACAGCGACTCCAGCCACCCTCAGACGGTGGTGGCGGGTTGTTCATATTTAATGGTGGATTGGGGGTGTTTTTGTTAATTTTTAATATTTTATTATAGGGGTGTTTAGTAAATAAACAAATATATCGGGATATTTTTGTTAATTTTCAAATCCTACATCGTAATACCCATCTAATTTTACTTTTTTCAAACTATTATTCTAAAAGGTATCAGAATAATGAATCAAACGGAGCCAAAATCTCTTACAATATGTAACAATACAATTAATCAATGAGAAGATGTCACATCAACGTGAGTGAAATACACTTATTTCTTTTTATTGCCTTATTGTATGAAATATTTTTTCGATTGTGACAAATGTAAAATTAAAAAGGTGTATGTGTTATTATCTTATTATAGCGTATTATTAATAGACAGTTTAATTGCGATTGCATTTTGAGAAGCTTTTGTGTATTTTCTTATATTGAAATTGGTATGTTCATCTCATTTTTTACATCTCTAAGTGTTGTAATATTATTTTAAATATTATGGCTCCGTTTGGTTCCCTTTTGAGAATACTACTATTAGTAAAGTTAAATAGTAAAATTGCAAAAACTCACAATATTATTCAACTTTTTTTAAACCCCTTAAATTTGTTAATTTAATTAAATACCCCTAAATAATTTTTTTTTAATTATAAAAACACCCCAGCAACCTACGTTTTACCAGATTTCGGCCAACACCGCCGGAAGATTGCCGGAATCTGGTAAAACGGCACACTACCGACTGAATCTGGTCAATAGTGTGCCGATCTAGCCTTTTTCGACCAGATCCACGGTGGATATGGCCAGAAAATGTCAGATCTTTGGCCGTAGCCAGTCGTCAACAATGGCCAACATATGGTCGTCGTTGACGAGCAAATGCGGCCAGATCCACCTTGGATCTAGCCGGAAAAGGTCATATCGGCCCACGACCAGCAAGATCCAGCCGGTCATGCGTCGATACGGCCACCCTCCGGCGGTGGTGGCTGGCTGTCATATTTTTTGGGTGGGTTGGGGGTGTTTTTGTTAACTTTTAATGTTTTATTATGGGGTGTTTAGTAAATAAATAAATATAAGGGGTATTTTTATTAATTTATAAATCTTACATCGTAATACCCGCCCAATTCAACTTTGTTTTAACTTTTTTCACAAAAATTTTCTAAAAAATGTAAAAAATTGAACCAAATGGAGCCATATAATCACATTCACATATTTACATGTAGCTTTTAAACAAAATTACATTACTTTAAAAATTATGATGGACAATGTTATCCATATTTATGTACTATATATTCATAAAGGACGTCAATTGTGCATATTTGAGTCCATCACTTTACAAGGAAACTAACTGCTAAACCAAACAACAATTTGATAAAAGTGTAAACATGTATTAAAGGTATATAAATATATAAAAAAATATAAATATTACATTCATTAAGACTTGATTTATACAATTTATATTTATATATTAACGGTATATAAATATAAAAAAAAAATATTACATTCATTAATTTGATCCAATAGCCTCCTGTATATAAATTCCCAATACCAAACTAAATTCAGTTTATGGTCAAATGAATTAATATTCATTTTATTTAAAGAAATTAAAAATCAGAAAATCCTTATTCTTTTAATTGTAGTATCATGTAATAACACTTTGTTTAAAATTCAAAATGATTTTTATGTCAAAGTTTAACCGAATATTAATATAAATAATTATAGTATAAACATTTTGCAATTTAATACTTTGATTAAATCAAACAGTTTCTCTTTAATATTTTGTAGTAGATAATTTCTCCAAAAGAAATTACAAAAAAGCTATTTAATTTAAAAAAAAAAAAAAAAAAAACCCTATTCTTGTCTCTTTTGAACTGTGTTTTAAAACCCGACCCAGCCTAGCCCGATTGGTTTAACCAGTTTAACCGGGACCTAGGTGAAAGATGGATTGCATGGAAGAATATGAATTGGAAGCATATATCACTATGTTATGCATCTTAGGGTTTTTAAATAAAATTCAAAAAACTTGAATTAAATAAGATAAAAACTTGTTACCTTAGTTCCTTAGTAGGCAGGAGATCTTCCAATTTCAAGAGAAATTAGCAAAAGAAAGTCCACACCAAGTTGAAAGAGAGAATTCGACCAAGGAGAGAAAAATGCTAGGGTTTTTCAAATTTTCATTCTATTAAAAATTGATTATCATTTTCTTTATATAGACTAGCCAATAAACAATTTAATAATTGTTTAAGGATTTCTTTATGCAATATCATAATTATTTTAGGGCTATAACTAATTCCATAATTATGAAATTGGATTAACATTTAACCATAATTAACAATTTAATTTTTAAATTGTTTACGTAACAATTTAACCCTTAAATTGCTTATATGTTTACAATTACAACCCATTATTAAATATAATTTAATATAAAGAAAATGATTAATTATGAACTAGAATTCCATTTAATTCTAATTAGCAATTTAACTCTTAAATTATTCATAATTACTAATATAACCCTCCATTAAATCTAATTTAATGATAATAATATAAATAACTTTATTACTCTTGGTACGTGCTAGCCAACCTTTGATAATCAACTCTCTTTGGTTATTTCTCCATTCTTCTTAGTTTTTATGTGTGGTCTCTTAGGCTCACTATGACCTAATCGTGGGCTCAATATCGTAGTCTATTCCGATATGTTTCGTCATAACTCTTTATAATCGAAACTCCCATCGATTACGGTAGACATTTAACAATGTTCCATAACTCCTAAGTCACGATGAAGATATACTATGATGAACCATTTTATAATTGTGCACAACGTGTAATATAATATCTCCGTTGTTTAATCCCAGTTAAGAACGGATTCATGGTATGTCAAAATCTTTGTCTTAATCTTATATCAAATTGACAATTAATACATTTGGAACATGTCACCATGAAACAATATTTCAGGTAACATTTTATATACCCCGGTCGGAGATTTTCCTTTTCCAATGTATCTTGACATTTATATAGGAACTTGATATTAACCTATACCAAGTCAACGGACCCCATCTTGACTATCACTCGTCTTCACACATAAATAACACATGGCCAAATCGGCTTTTTTTACACATGACATGATTAGCCTCGTGTTTATACATCATATGAACCATATGCATTTATGCATCCAACCATGATATCTCAGGTCTAAGAATTAATAATACACTGTACAATCTTATGATGCATCATTGATTATATTCTAAATGTCTATGTGATTTATCATAAATAACCATATTTGATAAACAGTTCACTAACCGCTTATCCATACTAATACCCTAGTGATTAACTTTTATAATCACCCACACTTGTACCATCACATGATATTCAACGGAGAACTTCAGCATGGCTATTATGTAAAATTATTGTCCAATTAATATTATCTATGTAGGGAATACTTTAATGATTTTGATTTTCTAAAAATTTGTATCATCCAGACATTTATATATATGTGAAGTAGTAAACTACATGTGAAATAAGAACACTTTCTTTTATTAATAAGGTAAAAATGTATATACAAAATAAATACATTAACATATATATACAAAATATAATACCTTGAAACCGACAACACGATTGGTTTCTAAAGCATACACTAACACTGAGCCCTTCACCAAGCCGAGTAAGGATGTTGAGCGTTTTGGAAAGGAAGGGTTGGTGAGTTGAAAGGTGGCGATGCAGGCAATTTTTGGTGAGTGAAACGATCGAAAATTGCAAAAATTGGTAGTGTTTTCATGGTGATGGGGAGTGTTGTTGACGTCGAAAACAAGCCTATTTAGCCTAGGTTGTTGACGTCGTTGCGCTTTTTTTTTTGGGTGAAAATTTGTCGATTTCGGCCCAATCTTTGGCCAATTTGCTGGGGAATGGAGTGGGAGTTGCATTTGGTGTGGGGCCATCGCCAACCAATCGACTGCTGATTGCATTTGGCCAGATGACAGTGGTGTGTTTGTTGGATTGCAAAGTTGTAGGGAGTGATGAGATATTTCCCGAGGAGTGGTTGTGGATTTGAAATCTATGGACAGAGTAACGCCACTAGTTTAATCGTAGGGTCAAACCAGTTTAATCAGCCAACCCGGGACCCGATCACTTTGCCAGGTCTCACCGTTTTTAAAACATTGCTTTTGAATCATGGATCACCAGCAAACCCGCCAATCAAGGATCTCAAAACCAGCAATTAAGAGCCTGTTTGACAGAGTTTATGAAATTTGGCTTATAAACAGTTAGTACTTATAAGCTAATTTGAAATTTTATTAAAATGACTAAAAATAGTACTATATTATTTTATCAAATAATAAATTATGTGATAAAATTAATAAAATAATGTGGTAATATATTTAATTAAAAAAAAAAGAGTAAATTCCTCCCATTTTTGTTTTTCTTACAAACTCATCTTATAAATCCAACAAAGTTATAAAACACACGAGTCAACATAATTTTAGAAGTTATAAGCTCCGGTTAACACCCCTAAAAAACGACAATGGCTTCATATAATTACAACAATTTGGATTTGATTTTGATTCAATCATTGATCTCCTTAAACCACAACCAAACCGGCTTCACTTCTCAACAACAACCTCAACCCCAAAAGCCCGCCGCAAGCATCACGAACAACAACGCTCAAAGATCGCAAATACACAAAGAAGAGGCTCAAATCGAGAGAGAAATCATCCAGGCAATCACAAGAGGTAAACTCGAATCGTTGAAACCGAATTCGGGTCAATCGATATCCATTGGAGAGCACTACGTGTGCGTGTCGTTTCATGAAGAAATAGAGTCGGATTGTAGAGTGTGGGAGTGGCATGGACACGTTGTGTCGTATGATGAAGAGTGTGGGTACACGCAAGAGTATGTGTACGGGAGTTACTTTGAGCGGATGCTGAAGAAGGTGGTTTATGATGAGAGTGAAGAAGAGAAAGAACAAGAGAGTAATTTTGGGTCGAGAAAGTTTATTGGTGGGTTGAATTTGATGGATGGGAGGGTCTTTTGCAGGAATTTTACTGACAATTAGGAGGTAATTATTTTGATCTCATTGCATTATATATTTAAGGTTTTGCATGCTTTTATTTTTTTAGTTTTGAGGGTTTGGTTTGACATGTATTTATTATTATGAATTGTGAAATATAAGTTTTTGAGGGTTTAACCGTTTAAGCATGTGGGGTTGGACTTCGAGCTTCATTTTTTATGGAGTGTTTATTCATCAAAGCGTATTTGTAAATTTGAGGGTTATATTAATTTGATGTGTTTTGGTTGAAACAATCAGGGTTGATTGTGTTTTAGTTGCTGATGCTCTATATTAATTTGATGGTAAATAGGAAATATTAGATACAAAGAGACAATTGTTTGACATGGGTATTAGTCTGCACTTTCGCTGGCTGTACTGTTGGATTTTATGAACCAGGCATGCTTTTTTTTTTGGTTGCAGTTTCTTGTTTTTATGTTTGTTTGGGCCACGTTGTACTTGTGATCAATGAACAAATTGTCATTACAAAATGGAAAAAGGAACTCATTTCAATACCATCTCAATTTAGTGATGCTGCTTATTCTGCCACAGTTGACTTTAGATCAGATTATGTTGGATCATAGGGCATTTTAGTGATGTTTGATCAGATTTTACATTATATCTATGCATAGTTGTATATGACCATGGATTAGAATCCTTTATGTTGGTTGGATGTTTTCTTTATGCGTTCTAATGAAAATTTTGGTTTTCTTCCTCTCTTCCACCCCTGGTTTGGTGGATAAGTATTTATTTTGGTCAGAAATGTAGTTGCTGCATCATTTTATTTCTAAATTTTTCTGCTGGTGAGGCTGTTTAGAATCTTGTATACTATGACTTTTTCTACATCTGCCATGTTTCTGACTGTTGGTTGAATTTGTAAATTAATTGCTCCTTAGCACATAATAGATTTCTAGTTGTCTTCTATCTCCTTGGAAAGAGGGAGAAGGAAAAAAACGATTTGCTGGAAATGTGCATTGTTAGATGTATTCTTCAATGTGTAACCTTGTATACTTCAATATTTGATGATAGTTTCATTTCGAGGCTGTGCTCATGAAATCTCTTGCCCAAAGAGCTCTCTATCAAACTGTTAATCTCGTAATCTATTACTCATTTTCTTTAAAATTGCCTTTTTTACACCATTATTTATTTATAAGACCAAGCTTTTGCCTTCTTCATTTAATTCAATGAATTTTTATTGTAATTTTTTCTTATATGGTTACTAACTATGGTATTGGGTTGCTGGGAGAGAGGTGCCAATTTGAGTTGTGTATTCCCAAAAGTAAAATGATGCAGCTGTTAAAAGGATAGTCGTCGTCCATTAATAATCAAACTTTATGATTCCTGAGTAATATTTTCTTTAAACCGCTAAATTTGTTGTTTCCAAACAGATTTAGTGCAAATTAGTATGTCATGTTGGCTCACTAGTAATAAAATTCTGATACACTGGCAACACTGCATTATTGAGATTAGTGAGGTTGGAAATATGAATATAAAGCTATAATTTTGTGAGACTTGCACACATTTTGAGTCAGAGAACTAAGCTTTTGGACAATCCAGCACATCTTCTACACATGGGTGTAAAAACTGTCTGTATCACTTATCCACGCATTAATTTTCTATTTATTTCCATTTTTTAATTTCGCTCATCTGGTTTAGATCTGTCTTCAAAAACTTCTGGTTTTTTAATAATACCCACATAAGCTGTTTTTAAAATCTATTTCTCTGTCTTTTTCTTTCTAAATATAAAAATACACATGCAAATGTATATCAGTCTCCTCACTTTGACCAAATGGCCAAATTTTCTTCATCAATTTTTCTGGCCACCCTAGTCTAACTCTCTCTGCCCTCAGATTGGTTGACTGCATAAATTTCTTGCTTGGTTTTCTGATAATTACATCATCTACCATTTGTATTGCTCAACAGTATACTTATGTATGCTTTTCGAGCAATGTCAGTATTTGTGCTCGTTTCTATACATTTATTGTGCATCATTTTTGTTGTTCAGAATTTGTGATATGTGCCTTGCCTTATAGTTCTGTTGTTTCTAATTTGTTGGCAGGATATAAGAGCTGCTGCCTGTGCAGTTGTTCCAAGCAAGCCTGAAGATTTAAAGAACTGGCTTTGCTTTTTTCTCTTTTCTTTATTAGTTGCCTTCTAGGTTTTAAGTTCTGATTATATGGTTCTCTTTTCATGGGAGCTTCTTTGGGGAAAAAGTTGGGGCGCTGCTTTTTTACTATTTTAATTATTTAAACTTTAGGTTTCTATAGTTGTTTTAACTACCAATATGGTGCACAGGTACCTTTAATTGGCTAGGAATAGCTTATTTATCTGAAGCATATCTTATATGACAATTGGTATCGGAATTTTCCTTTGATTGAAGGTGAAAAATGGCTCATTTGCTTAAGATTAGTCTCCCCTGAACTTTGTTGCCGATTTGTTCTTTACCTCTCAAGGCATAGTTTATATACTCGTTGTGAAACTGAATGTAAGTTCTGTATTTTTTTTTACCAACTTATAAGTTATGTGGTCTTGTGTGTTTGAAACAGCTTGAACCGAATTGCATATATATTGTCCGAATGCTGGCATCTTTGTTCTCACAAATTTGTTTGTTTGAATTTGATGCAAGCGTCCTTCACAAGATAATGCATCTGCTTTCCCTGTTTTCTTAATTTGTTGCTTATCTTCTTCTCATAGACATGTTCATATAAACTTAATCTTTTATAGATACTGAGAAATGAAATGTTGGAAGCAGCTCAATGCTTTTCTGTTGATCCTTTCCTTGGGAATTTGAAAGAAGAAAAGGAAAGTTTAATACGGCTCTGATGAACTTGGATTGCTTGTGATATGTAGCAACTGGTGAGTTATGTCAGCACGTCTATTATATCCAAACTATGTCTTTGTCCGGCTGAAATTCGTACAAGTAATATTGTATCTTTGATTTGAATGAATACTAATGCCAATTTCACATATTATGTTTCTAATCAAACGATTTGGATTTTTATATATACATTATTAAGATTTCATTTTGATTTTAATTAAATATGGTTAAAAAAGCATTTAAAGGATCTTCACAAATGGTTTATTACTCTTAAGGGACGTTTGGTTAAGAGAATGTTGGATTATTGAAAAGTTATATTATTTTGAAGATTACTGTGAATCTTTGGGAAAATATGTTTGGTTAATTGGTGGGTATGTTATATTAATATGATTGGTTGGGAGGAATAAATTGATGGGTATGTTATTTAAATTACTGAATTGTTTTCTAATTAAATATTATTATTATATTATTTTTTAATATTGATTATTATTTAGATTATTATAATCCCTCTGCATTTAAAAACTTAGCAAAAACAACCCTATAATAGAAGTGTGAAAAATCAACAAAGCACCCCCACCAACCCAGCCGTTGTTGGCTGTCGGCAACCACCGCAGGCCGTCGGCAGTCGGCAATCTAACTGTGCACGGAAGGCAGAAAATGGTCAGACGTGACAGATCTGGCCGTCGACGGTCAGATCTAATTTGGCCATCAATGGCCATATCGGCGCACAGCGGTCATTTTCGGCCTTTCGTGCGCTGTTTCGACGGCGACGATTGCTGGCGGCAAGTGGCTGGGGGTGGTGGCTTGGGTATGCTGTAATTTGTTTTGAATTTAAGGGTAATTTTGTCTACAAAGTTAATTAATTGGTGAGAAATAGTAAAATTTATATTCATGTAAATAAATTTAAAAATAAGGGTATTATTGTCCTAAAATTTTATTGATAAGTAATAAAATTGTAACAAAAAAAGATAACCCTGGTAATCTTAGAATACCTAAGAAAATAAAGGTGATCAGATTACCTCCAATATTACTAACAATAACTACTATTGATATTTGAAGATTGCCAGTATTTTATATTACTTAACAACCAAACATGATAATTAAGTAATATAAGATGATTTAACCCCCAACCAAACGCTCTCTTACTAGTTAGAACATGGGAATTGGAATTTTGGTGGGAGGGAATCGGATTTGTAATTCAATTCACAAACTTACCCTTAATCAATAGCTTGTACAGTCATAGAATTCAAGGGTGTTTCCGTAAATGGATTAAAAGTGTGAAAGGCGGTCCTCCTCCCGCGCAAATTTAATACGTCATTAATCCCAATACTAAAACCTTATACCCGCCTCGACCATCTATTCACCCAACACTTGAACCGAATCCAACAACCCAGAAAGATGCCAAGTCATCAATCTCTGTCACAAACTAGCACACTTTAAATTCGAGCCATATCTGCCGTCGATTTACTACTTTCCCAAAGTCCAATCCAACGCTTCAGCTTCACCACGTTCTCGATCCTCGTGAACCCCGAACTGACCAATTATACTCCATGTCTCGTTTCTATATATAACCTCCAACGCATCTGTCACTTTATAAGGCAATTCTCATCCAAACACGAAAGAAAATATCCAAACCCTAGTTTTTTCAATTTACCCGCAAAAAATCAATTTTAATGGCTCCCAAGGCAGAGAAGAAACCTGCTGAGAAGAAGCCAGCCGAGGAGAAGAAAACTTCGGTGGCAGAGAAGGCACCAGCTGAGAAGAAGCCTAAGGCCGGAAAGAAGTTGCCGAAGGAGGCCGCGGCCGGAGACAAGAAGAAGAAGCGCGTGAAGAAGAGTACTGAGACATACAAGATCTACATCTTCAAAGTCCTGAAACAAGTCCACCCTGATATCGGAATCTCTTCAAAAGCTATGGGAATCATGAACAGTTTCATCAACGATATCTTCGAGAAGCTTGCTCAAGAAGCCTCCAGGTTGGCAAGGTACAACAAAAAGCCCACTATTACTTCTCGGGAAATTCAGACAGCTGTGAGACTTGTACTTCCTGGCGAGCTGGCTAAGCACGCTGTTTCTGAGGGTACCAAGGCCGTAACCAAGTTCACTTCATCTTGAAGGAATTTATATCAATTTAATTGATACTGTGTGTCTGTGTAGCTAAGTAGGGTTAGAATTTTAATTTTAGTAGATTAATATGTTCTTAAGGTTTTTTTTTTTTTTTTTTTTTCTTTGGTGGGCTTTTAGGGCTTATTTTCTTGTATTTTGGGATTTGGGTGATTGAACTGGATGTTCATGCCTATTGTGCTCTGAAATGAAAGTGAAATATAATTTCGTAATTTTTTTTTCTTCAATTTTAGTATTGTTATTTCAATTGAATGTCTGTTGTGGAATCCCTAAATTCCGTCCGTGAATTATGGTTGTGTTTGTTGAAGTACTTGTAAATTTTATGCTGATTATGTTTTAATTAGGTTAGGGTTTATGGTGAAAATACTTGAATTGGGTTGGGATGAGGTTAAGTTTTTATAGATTGTCAACTCTATTTTAACCAGTAAATTGTTGTAGTAGCAGCAAATGCCTTGTTAAGGACTTTTGTATTTGATTATATCAAAACTCAGGAACAATGGCGTGGGCTATTGGTGCTTTGACCCCTCTTGTTTTAGAATTTATTTGTTAATTTCATGTATTGCACGTATGAATTTAATTATGTATAAAACATAGTTTTTTAAGTAGTTAGCATAGTTGCCAATTTTAAGAGTTTGTTGTTCAATTCATAAGGTTCTTTATTCATGAGGGCAATGGAGTTATGCACAGAGGGATTCGGTATAGGTTCTACATTATTGATTGCATTCATGTAATACGCTTGAATCTTGATGTTTAGAAAATTAGCTGAGGCATAAAAACTGTATTCTATTTGTTTAGATTTGTTTTCCAAAAGTTATGGCTTGTTAATAATACCCGCATGAGCTCCCTTTTAATTCCATTCGTCTGAATTTTCCCCTTTAAATGAGAATTAATGTATATCAGTCTCCACGTTCTGACCAAATGGCCAAATTTTCTTCATCAGTTTTTCTGGTCAGCTCCGTTGAGCCTTCTCTGTACTCGGATCTGTTGACAGCATAAATTTCATGCTTGGTGTTCTGATTATTACATCATCTACCTAGGCGTGTCAGCCGAGCCTGGCTTGGCTACAGTGTCAGAGACGAGTTCAAACAAGCGGAATCTCAGCTTAAGCTATATTACGTTTTTTTTCCCCTTCCCTTGTCTGTTCTTTCTCTCTTTTACGATTTTAACATTTACCTGTATCTTCTTTCTCTCTTCTTCATCCCATCTCATCTTTCCCTCTTCCTCTCTTCCTCATCCCATCTCTTCTTCTTCTTCTTCTTCTTCTTTGTCATTTCTTTTTTCATCTGTCCCCAGTTTTCTAAATTCCAATTGAAATCCCTAAACTCAACTGAAAAATCCCAATCCCTAAACGATTTTCACCGGCTGATATTATTTTCCTTCATTATTTTCTCACATTTTCTTGCCTTTTTCTTTCTGGGTTTGTGAGCCCGGATTGGATTTCATCTGGGTTTTCATTACTTTTGAGTGCTGGTTTCTGGTTCTGAACAATGCAGAGAGATACACCTACAATTATGGGGTTCTTTCGGCCTTCTGGGTATTGAATGTTTTGCACATTATTGATGGTGATTGTTATTCTTGTTCGACTGTTTCAGCTCTTTGGCTTATGGCGGATAATGTATGATTTCAATTAGGAATACTTCTTAATGTTCTACCAATTCCGTGTTTTTCTTAGTTGTTATTGTTGATCTTTTTGGATTAGTATGGCAATGGCTGAGAGGAATGCTTCTTCCATTGTGATTATTTCTCGAAACTGCTTGTTTAGTTTGTTCCTAATATCAACAATTTTTTTCAAGAGTCTAATATTACTACAGTAACCAAGCCTGGCTCAAGCTCGATCTGGCTTGAGCTCGAGTAAGGTTTCATGAACACAAGCTTGAGCCTGGTTTTCCAGGCTCGTCAGGCTTGAGCTTGAACTCGAGCTCGTTCTTGTAGCAATCGAGCCTAGCTCGTTGAGTTAAAAACTTGACTCGACTTGGCTCGATTACAAGTTTAAATCTACCATTTGTGTTGTTCAACAGTGAACTTATGTTTGTTTTTGGAGCAATTTCAGTAGTTGTGCTTGTCTCTATATATTTATCGTGCATCATTGTAGGTAACTATTGTTCGGAATTTGCTTAAGAATTGATTTGAGTTCATTTGTATCTCAAAATTTAGGTAGTATTTGTGTAGTATAGAATCATTTATTTATTAATTTCAAAAAGAATAAAAAAGAAAGCAGAGGCCAGGTTGCACCCTGAGGCCTGAAGAGCCAGAACCGATCTCTTGACAAAAACACCTATTAACAAGAATTCCAAATTTTTTCAATGAAAATCATGTGATATGCTACTAAATACTACTGATGGATGTGTCTATTATTAATTTGTCATCCTACGTATAGGTAATTAGATAACCTGACTTTCCACATCTTACTCAGTGTAAGCTAAAAGGGTTAACAGTATGAAGGCAATCTTCTTTGTTGTATTTGATATGTTGTTGCTCTTTGTCAATATGCCCCATTCACTGGTTTTTTTAATACCAAATTCAGGGTTTTCACACTTCTCCAACGGAAGCTCCAAAATGTGAAACCTTTTACTGCATTTCATTGGTGATTGTATTTACCTGTTTGTAGATGTTATAAAACTAATACCTATAAAACCTCCAGTCTAGTTATTTGAGTTTTTGTTGTTTTGTCCAGATGGTTAATGGGAAGCTGATCTTTGTTGAAGTTGCAAATAATGAAGATCCTGGAAAGAGTCCTAGCTCATGACTGAAAAAATGGCAGTTTTCAAGATGTTTCTGAATCAAACAAGTGGTCTATTTGTTTGCAAAATTGTGGCATTCCGGGCTATTCCGGCCTTTTTTCCATTTCTTCTGGGGCCTTTTTCCCCTTTTTACCATGCTTAAGATGAGACTCCGGGCACAAAATTCCAGATTCTAGGTCTTCACAGCCACCCTACTTGACCATTGCACTATTAATCCATTCACAGCTGCAACACCTTCTTGAACTATGATGTTTCAATGGTGACAGTTCAATAAGATGACATTCCGGGCACAGAATTCTACTTGTATTGTGGATGTCAGAACCACATTTATTCGCTTCAAGACGCCTTTTAGATAACTAGTAGCATCTCTCTTGGATTATCATGTTATCAGGCTATTAGCCTCCCTTTCTTTTATATGTCTTAACTTTCCTCATGCTGTTATACGTATTATTCTTCATTTATAATTTTATTGATGATACACCAGGAAGGCCTATTCTTGTTTTCTCTCGATGATTTATGCAAAATATCAAAAAAGTCCTTATTTTCTCACTGGATCATATAGGTCTTTATAATTCTTTGCAAAAGAAAACACATTGTTGTCTTCTTTTTCTTTAGACAACACAAAATACTAGTATATAGAGATGGCACAAATAGTTTAGTTGGGTGGCAATCACTTAGGCTGCAAATGCTTAAGAGTTTTTATTTTTTATTTTTTTTATTACCATGTTTTGTATTTCTTTTCCATTGTTTTAGTTTAAACTTTCATAATTTATTATATTCCAGTATTAGGTCGACAATGCACTGGTGATGATAGATTCCGGGAAGGGATGGTTGAATTCATTTTTGTTAGTTCAGAATTTTATGAAAGTAATTAATGAACGCCTACTCCAATACACTTTTGTAATTTGATTGAAAATACCGAATAGAGGCATTTCTTGTTTTGGGATGCAACCCAGCTAATGTTTGCACACGCACAAGAAGCTTGGTGCGCAAGGTGCAATGCCTTTATGGGAGGACAATGATGATGAGATGCCAGATGCATGGGAAGACGAAGGTGATATGCAGTTCTGGGAGGGGTGTCTGCTGCCAGATACCATAGACATGATGCTACCAGTTGCAAATGGCGGTAGACTGCAGTTTGATGAACATCAGATACCAGCAGCAAATGTGACGAATGTAAGTGTGCTGCGGTGGGAGGAAAATCAGATACCAGGTAAAGCTGATATTTTACAACCAGAACACTGGAGAATGAGGGATGATTGCGAGCTGAACTAAGAAAATATAAACTGCAAATCATCAATTCTGGATACTTCTTAAAGAGGAGGTGTATTGACATGGTACATGTATCAAACAACAATACTCTTGATTCAGTAATTTCAAATGAGTCCATTCTTGCCATATCCTAATTGTTCAGGAATCCATTTCCGCACATATACCCATACCCATATCCACATTGGAGCTTGATAGGTTTTGTTTATTCTTTGATGACATATCATATGCATGATAGTCCTACCATATGTTAATCTTCGAGAGAGCAAGCACACACCATTGCACTTCATGGACTTCACCAGTTCTTCAATTTAATAAGTGATTCAAGAGGAGTAGCACAACTGGTACCAATCTTTTCCCTTTCAGGCAAGCATACATATCTAGCACACTACTGTAAGAGTTCTTCTGGTAGTTGATGTGATGGTGCTGCAGCAGTGCTTCCTGCCAAGGGATAAAATAGAAGTCTTGAATATATAGAAACCGTAAGTGGAAAAAGAATACCGAACTGAATTTGGCATTGCTTTCATTCACTTCCCTTCCTCGTGTAGGAACCAGAGGAGATCATTTTCTGATTCTTACAAGGTTCTACAATGGGACTAAGAAATTGATTTTTCTACTAGCAGCCTCAACTTAAGGTAAAGCCCATATACTCAATTTCCCTAACAAAGTTTCTCATCTATTTCATGCAATGCCAAATGTGATTATGGAGTAAACTGACCCAAACCTACCCAGAAGTTCAAATTAAAATCCACCGCTTCCATAAAATCTAAAATTGAACAAATAACTCCACAAACAGCCAAAACTCCATATTGAAATTATTTTGGAACCCAGCAAATGGTGCCATCCTCAAGTTACCATACATCAAGCAGAGCGAAAAGAATCCAGAGACCAAAACAGATATAACCCAATCCCACAATCTACTTCGCTTTTCTTCTCTTAATCAAATAAATAAAAGATTATTTTTTACCAAATAATAATTTACTAGAGGAATGATACCAGTGTTTACAGTACTCGTCACCCCTTGTGTGCATACTGCACTCGAATATTTCTACCATCCAGTAACTGAAATGATCATAAGATAAAAAATGAATATCCAATACCCTTATTTATTTGAAAATAAACTGGCACTTAACAATGCTTCATTAATCTCAAACATACCATGCCATCCATTTCTTTAATAGCTGCACTAGCTGCAACTTCAGAAGTGAACTGCACAAACCCGTATCCTCTTGACTTGGAACTCACGTGATCGCATAAAACTTTAACTGATACAAACATCAATGTAATTAACAGATTAGAATTGGTAATTCTAAAGAATCACAATAATAATATGGGATAAAATTACGACGACGTCACCTTCAACAATTTCACCGTGCTTTCCAAAAGAATCCTTCAAAACAGTTTCATTAGTATCATAAGAAAGCCCTGATTCAAAACACACGTCACACCCCAACTTGTATATAGTACTTCTTTTTTTTTTTTTTTTTTTTTTTTTGAGCAAAGAACAACAACAATTCAAGTTTAAAACTCTGAAAAGCAAGTTTTCGAAAGTGAGAAAAGGCGAAAGAAGAGACCTCCGATGAATAATTTTGTGCGAGACTTCCCAGTCGAAAACCACCTGGTTAAACGAACGCTGCCATTTAGATAGTGCATCATCTCCAAGCGTTATTTGTGCGACGGCGAATGACAGCGGCGGATTGTGAAGACAGGCCTAGCAGAGGTAAGAGGTAAATGTTCCTGATAATACGGCATCGTTTTGGGGTGTCTTAACACTTAACTTCTAAGAACCAGAAAGCCCATTTTTGTTTTTCTTACAAACTCATCTTATAAATCCGACAAAGTTATAAAGCACACGAGTCAACATAATTTTAGAAGTTAAGCTCCGGTTAACACCCCTAAAAACGACAATGGCTTCATATAATTACAAACATTTGGATTTGATTTTGATTCAATCATTGATCTCCTTAAACCACAACCAAACCGGCTTCACTTCTCAACAACAACCTCAACCCCAAAAGCCCGCCGCAAGCATCACGAACAACAACGCTCAAAGATCGCAAATACACAAAGAAGAGGCTCAAATCGAGAGAGAAATCATCCAGCAATCACAGAGGTAACTCGAATCGTTGAAACCGAATTCGGGTCAATCGATATCCATTGGAGAGCACTACGTGTGCGTGTCGTTTCATGAAGAAATAGAGTCGGATTGTAGAGTGGGAGTGGGCTGGACACGTTGTGTCATATAATGAAGTGTGGGTACAGCAAGAGTATGTGTACGGAGTTACTTTGAGAGGATGCTGAAGAAGGTGGTTTATGATGAGAGCGAAGAAGAGAAGAACAAGAGAGTAATTTTGGGTCGAGAAAGTATTGGTGGGTTGAATTTGATGGATGGGAGGGTCTTTTGCAGGAATTTTACTGACAATTAGGAGGTAATTATTTTGATCTCATTGCATTATATATTAAGGTTTTGCATGCTTTTATTTTTTAGTTTTGAGGTTGGTTTGACATGTATTTATTATTATGAATTGTGAAATATAAGTTTTTGAGGGTTTAACCGTTTAAGACGTGGGGTTGGACTTCGTGCTTCATTTTTTATGGAGTGTTATTCATCAAAGCGTATTTGTAAATTTGAGGGTTATATTAATTTGATGTGTTTGGTTGAATCAATCAGGGTTGATTGTGTTTTAGTTGCTGATGCTCTATATTAATTTGATGGTAATAGGAAATATTAGATACAAAGAGACAATTGTTTGACATGGGTATTAGTCTGCATTTCGCTGGCTGTACTGTTGGATTTTATGAACCAGGCATGCTTTTTTTTGGTTGCAGTTTCTTGTTTTATGTTTGTTTGGGCCACGTTGTACTTGTGATCAATGAACAAATTGTCATTACAAAATGGAAAAAGGAACTCATTTCAATACCATCTCAATTTAGTGTGCTGCTTATTCTGCCACAGTTGACTTTAGATCAGATTATGTTGGATCTAGGGCATTTTAGTGATGTTTGATCAGATTTTACATTATATCTATGCATAGTTGTATATGACCATGGATTAGAATCCTTTATGTTGGTTGGATGTTTACTTATGCGTTCATGAAAATTTTGGTTTTTCTTCCTCTTCACCCTGGTTTGGGGATAAGTATTTATTTTGGTCAGAAATGTAGTTGCTGCATCATTTTATTTCTAATTTTCTGCTGGTGAGGCTGTTTAGAATCTTGTATACTATGACTTTTTCTACATCTGCCATGTTTCTGACTGTTGGTTGAATTTGTAAATTAATTGCTCCTTAGCACATAATAGATTTCTAGTTGTCTTCTATCCCTTGGAAAGAGGGGAAGGAAAAAAACGATTTCTGGAAATGTGATTGTTAGATGTATTCTTCATGTGTAACTTGTATACTTCAATATTTGATGATAGTTTCATTTCGAGGCTGTGCTCATGAAATCTCTTGCCCAAAGAGCTCTCTATCAAACTGTTAATCTCGTAATCTATTATTCCATTTTCTTTAAAATTGCCTTTTTTACACCATTATTTATTTATAAGACCAAGCTTTTGCCTCTTCATTTAATTCAATGAATTTTTATTGTAATTTTTTCTTATATGGTTACTAACTATGGTATTGGGTTGCTGGAGAGAGTGTCAATTTGAGTTGTGTATTCTCAAAAGTAAAAGATGCAGCGTTTAAAAGGATAGTCGTCGTCCATTAATAATCAAACTTTATGATTCCTGAGTAATATTTTCTTTAAACCGCTAAATTTGTTGTTTCCAAACAGATTTAGTGCAAATTAGTATGTCATGTGGCTCACTAGTAATAAAATCTGATACATGGAACACTGCATTATTGAGATTAGTGAGGTTGGAAATATGAATATAAAGCAAGATTTTGTGAGACTTGCTCACATTTTGAGTCAGAGAACTAAGCTTTTGGACAATCCAGCAATCTTCTACACATGGGTGTAAAAACTGTCTGTATCACTTATCCACGCATTAATTTTCTATTTATTTCCATTTTTTAAGTTCGCTCATCTGGCTTAGATCTGTCTTCAAAAACTTCTGGTTTTTATAATACCACATAAGCTGTTTTAAAATCTATTTCTCTGTCTTTTTCTTTCTAAATATAAAAATAACATGCAAATGTATATCAGTCCTCCACTTTGACCAAATGGCCAAATTTTCTTCATCAATTTTTTGGCCACCTAGTCTAACTCTCTCTGCCCTAGATGGTTGACTGCATAAATTTCTTGCTTGGTTTTCTGAAATTACCATCTACCATTTGTATTGCTCAACAGTATACTATGTATGCTTTTCGAGCAATGTCAGTATTTGTGCTCGTTTCTATACATTTATTGGCATCATTTTGTTGTTCAGAATTGTGTGATATGTGCCTTGCCTTATAGTTCTGTTGTTTCTAATTTATTGCAGGATATAAAGGCTGCTGCCTGTGCAGATGTTCCAAGCAAGCCTGAAGATCTAAAGAACTGGCTTTGCTTTTTCTCTTTTCTTTATTAGTTGCTTCTAGGTTTTAAGTTCTGTTATATGGTTCTTTCAGGGAGCTTCTTTGGGGAAAAAGTTGGGGCGCTGCTTGTTTACTATTTTAATTATGAACTTTAGGTTTTATAGTTGTTTTAACTACCAATATGGTGCACAGGTACCTTTAATTGGCTAGGAATAGCTTATTTATCTGAAGCATATCTTATATGACAATGGCATCGGATTTTCCTTTGATTGAAGGTGAAAAAGGCGCATTTGCTTAAGATTAGTCTCCCCAGAACTTGTTGCCGATTGTTCTTTACCTCTAAAGACAATTTTATATACTCGTTGTGAAACTGAATGTGAGTTCTGGATTTTTTTTAACCAACTTATAAGTATGTGGTCTTGTGTGTTTGAAACAGCTTGAACCGAATTGAATATATATTGTCCGAATGCTGGCATCTTTGTTCTCACAAATTTGTTTGTCGAATTTTATGCAAGCGTCCTTCACAAATAATGCATCTGCTTTCCCTGTTTTCGTTAATTTGTTGCTTATCTTCTCATAGACATGTTCATTTAAACTTAAATCTCTTATAGATACTGAGAAATGAAATGTTGGAAGCAGCCCAATGCTTTTCGTGTTGATCCTTTCCTTGGGAATTTGAAAGAAGAAAAGGAATGTTTAATACGGCTCTGATGAACTTGGTTGCTTGTGATATGTATCAATTGGTAAGTTATGTCAGCACGTCTATTATATCCAAACCGTGTCTTTATCCGGCTGAAATTCGTACAAGTAATATTGTATCTTTGATTTGAATGAAAACTAATGCAAGTTTCATGTATTATTCTAATCAACGATTGGATTTTTATATATATTAAGATTCATTTTGATTTTAATTAAATATGGTTAAAAAGGCTTTAAAGGATCTTCACAAAGGTTTATTACTCTTAGGGGCGTTTGATCAGGGGTAACGTGGGATTACTGGAGTTGTCATTTTATATTTGATTACCACATTTGATTGTAAGTATATAAAATCTGATAATCTTCAAAACTAATAGTAGTTATTGTTTGTAATATTGAGGTAATCTGATTATCTCTATTTTCTTAGGTATTCTAAGATTACCAGGGTAGTATTATTTTGTTACAATTTTATCTCTTATTGATAAAATTTTAGGACAATAATATCCTTATTTTAAATTTATTTTACATGAATATGACTTTTACTATTCATTCCAATTAATTAACTTTTTGGACAGAATTACCTTTGAATTGAAAACAAATTGCAATACACCAAGCCACCACCCCCACTCACTTGCCGTCGACAACCACCGCGCAACGACGCCTGTCCATTTCTTGCTTTTTGGCCATTAGGTTGCCGGCTACCAGCGGCCTATAGTGGTTGTCAGCGGCCGGCAGTGGTTGGGTCGGTGGGAATGTTTTATTGATTTTTAAAACTTTAATTATGGGGTTGTTTTTGCTAAGTTTTTAAGTGCAAGGGGGTTAAACAATCCAAATAATAATAAATATTAAAAAATAATATAAACTAATATTTAATTAGAGGACGACAGTAATTTAAATTAGGGGTGTTCAAAAGAACCGATTGGAACTGGAACCGACAGGTACCGGGGTTTGGTTTTAGTTCCTATCCAGAATCGGCCGTCAAGGATAGGTTCTGGTTCCAATATTTGAAACTTTTATTGGTAGTTCTGGTTCCAGTTCTTATAGTTAGGAACCAGAACCGGAATTGGGAATTGAGACTAATATAAAATAAAATTAAAAGTAAGGGGTTATAAAAACTTTGCAGAAAAAGTAATGTGAATATATTTATATTTATATTCATAACATTTAAAGTAATTGGCTTGACTTTTGAGAATCTACTTTACAAAGTAATGGAATTTGTAATTTATAATTTATTTTGTTAACAAGTTCTAGGGGGGGGGGGGGGATTTGTAAGTTTTTAAGGGTTTTTTGTTATTTTAAAAACTTTTGGGGCGTCATGAATTTACTGGTACCAAGAACCAGAACCGGAACTGTTGTTATAGGTTCCAGTTTCGATTCCTTAAATAATACAGGGTACCCGAAACTGAAAACCCCTAATTTAATAATATATCTACCAATTAACCAAATATATTTTTTAAATTTTCTTATAATTTATAATAATCTAACTTTTCAGTAGTTCAATATTTCTAAATCAAACGCTTTCTTACGGGTAAGAGACTGAGAATTGGAATTTGGTGGGAGGGAATCGGATTTGTAACTCGTCAATTCACAAACTTACCCTTAATCAATAGCTTGTACAGTCATAGAATTCAAGGGTGTTTCCGTAAATGGATTAAAAGTGACAAAGCGGTCTCCTCCCGCGCAAGTTTATAAATCCTTAATCCCAATTCTAAAACCTTATACCCGCCTCGCCATCCACTTCACCCAACACTTGAACCGAATCACAACGACCCAGAAAGATGCCAGTCATCAATCTCTGTCACAAACTAGCACACTTTAATTTGAGCCATATCTGCCGTTGATTTACTACTTTCCCAAAGTCCAATCCAACGCTTCAGCTTCACCACGTTCTCGATCCGTGAACTCCGAACTGACCAATATACTCCAGTCTCGCTTCTATATATAACCTCCAACGCGTTGTCACTTATAAGGCAATTCTTATCCTCCAAACACGATAGAAGATATCCAAACCCTAGTTTTTCAATTTACCCGCAAAAAACAATTTTAATGGCTCCCAAGCAGAGAAGAACTGCTGGAAGAAGCCAGCGAGGAGAGAAAACTTCGGTGGCAGAGAAGGCACCAGCTGAGAAGAAGCCTAAGGCCGGAAAGAAGTTGCCGAAGGAGGCCGCGGCGGAGACAAGAGAAGAAGCGCGTGAAGAAGAGTACTGAGACATACAAGATCTACATCTTCAAAGTCCTGAAACAAGTCCACCCTGATATCGGAATCTCTTCAAAAGCTATGGGAATCATGAACAGTTTCATCACGATATCTTCGAGAAGTTGCTCAAGAAGCTCCAGATGGCAAGGTACAACAAAAAGCCCACTATACTTCTCGGGAAATTCAGAAAGCTGTGAGACTTGTACTTCCTGGCGAGCTGGCTAAGCACGCTGTTTCTGAGGGTACCAAGGCCGTAACCAAGTTCACTTATCTTGAATGAATTATATCAATTTAATTGATACTGTGTGGCTGGTAGCTAAGTAGGGTTAGAATTTTAATTTTAGTAGATTAATAGTTCTTAGGTTTTTTTTTTTTTTTTTTTTTTTTTGGGTTGGGTTTTAGGGCTTATTTTCTTGTATTTTGGGATTTGGGTGATTGAACTGGATGTTCATGCCTATTGGCTCTGAAATGAAAGTGAAATATAATTCGTAATTTTTCTTTCTTCAATTTTAGTATTGTTATTTCAATTGAAGTTGTTGTGGAATCCCTAAATTCCGTCCGGGAATTATGGTTGTGTTTGTTGAAGTACTTGTAAATTTTATGTGATTATGTTTAATTAGGTTAGGGTTATGGTGAAAATACTTGAATTGGGTTGGGATGAGGTTAAGTTTTTATAATTGTCAACTTATTTTAACAGTAAATTGTTGTAGTAGCAGCAAATGCCTGTTAAGGACTTTTGTATTTGATTATATCAAACTCAGGAACAATGGCGTGGGCTATTGGTGTTTGACCCCTCTTGTTCTAGAATTTATTTGTTAATTTCATGTATTGCACGTATGAATTTAATATGTATAAAACATAGTTTTTTAAGTAGTTAGCATACTTGCCAATTTTAAGAGTTTGTTGTTAAATTCTTAAGGTTCTTTATTCCTGCGGGCAATGGGTTATGCACAGGGGATTCGGTTAGATTTTACATTATTGATTGCATTCATGTAGTACGCTTGAATCTTGATGTAGAAAATTAGCGAGAGCATAAAAACTGTATTCTATTTGTTTAGATTTGTTTTCCAAAAGTTATGGTGTTTAATAATACCCGCATGAGCTCCCTTTTAATTCCATTCGTCTGAATTTCCCCTTTAAATGAGAATAATGTATATCAGTCTCCACGTTCTGACCAAATGGCAAATTTTCTTCATCAGTTTTTGGTCAGCTCCGTTGAGCCTTCTCTGTACTCGGATTGTTGACAGCATAAATTTCATGCTTGGTGTTCTGATATTACATCATGTACCTAGGCGTGTCAGCTGAGCCTGGCTTGGTACAGTGTCAGAGACGAGTTCAAACAAGCGGAATCTCAGCTTAAGCTATATTACGTTTTTTTCTTCCCTTCCCTTGTCTGTTCTTTCTCTCTTCTTCATCCCATCCCATCTTTCCCTCTTCTCTCTCCTCATCCCATCTCTTCTTCTTTTCTTCTTCTTCTTTGTATTTCTTTTTCATCTGTCCCCAGTTTTTAAATTCCAATTGAAATCCCTAAACTCAACTGAAAAATCCCAATCCCTAACGATTTTCACCAGCTGATATTATTTTCCTTCATTATTTTCTCACATTTTCTTGCCTTTTTCTTCTGGGTTTGTGAGCCCGGATGGGATTTCATCTGGGTTTTCATTACTTTTGAGTGTGGTTTCTGGTTTGAACCATGCAGAGAGAACACCTACAATTATGGGGTTCTTTCGGCCCTCGGGTATTGAATGTTTTGCACATTATTGATGGTGATTGTATTCTTGTTCGACTGTTTCAGCCTTTGGCTTATGGCGGATAATGTATGATTTCAATCAGGAATAATTCTAATGTTCTACCAATTCCGTGTTTTTCTTAGTTGTTATTGTGATCTTTTTGGATTAGTATGGCAATGGCTGAGAGGAATGCTTCTTCCATTGTGATTATTTCTCGAAACAGCTTGTTTAGTTTGTTCCTAATATCAACAATTTTTTTCAAGAGTCTAATATTACTACAGTAACCAAGCCGGCTCAAGTCGATCTGGTTGAGCCGAGTAAGGTTTCACGAACACAAGCTTGAGCCTGGTTTTCCAGGCTCGTCAGGCGAGCTTGAACTCGAGCTCGTTCTTGTAGCAATCGAGCCTAGCTCGTTGAGTTAAAAACTTGACTCGACTACAAGTTTAAATCTACCATTTGTGTTGTTCAACAGTGACTTATGTTTTGTTTGGAGCAATTTCAGTAGTTGTGCTTGTCTCTATATATTTATCGTGATCATTGTAGGTAACTATTGTTCGGAATTTGCTTAAGAATGATTTGAGTTCATTTGTATCTCAAAATTTAGGTAGTATTTGTGTAGTATAGTATCATTTATTTATTAGTTTCAAGAAATAAAAAAAGAAAGGAGAGGCCAGGTTGCACCTGAGGCCTGAAGAGCCAGAACCGATCTCTTGACAAAAACACCTATTAACAAGAATTCCAAATTTTTTCAATGAAAATCATGTGATATGCTACTAAATACTACTGATGGATGTGTCGATTATTAATTTGTCATCCTAATTAGATAACTGACTTTCCACATCTTACTCAGTGTAAGCTAAAAGGTAACAGTATGAAGGCAATCTTCTTGTTGTATTTGATATGTTGTTGCTCTTTGTAAATTGCCCCATTCACTGGTTTTTTTATACCAAATTCAGGGTTTTCACCATCTCCAACGGAAGCTCCAAAATGTGAAACCTTTACTGCATTTCATTGGTGATTGTATTTACCTGTTTGTAGATGTTATAAAACTAATACCTAGAAAACCTCCAGTCTAGTTATTTGAGTTTTTGTTGTTTTGTCCAGTGGTTAATGGGAAGCGATCTTGTTGTGAAGTTGCAAATAATGAAGATCCTGGAAAGAGTCCTAGCTCATGACTGAAAAAAGGCAGTTTTCAAGATGTTTCTGAATCAAACAAGTGGTCTATTTGTTTGCAAAATTGTGGCATTCCGGGCTATTCCGGCCTTTTTTCCATTTCTTCTGGGGCTTTTTCCCTTTTTACCATGCTTAAGATGAGACTCCGGGCACAAAATTCAGATCTAGGTTCACAGCCACCCTACTGACCATTGCACTATTAACCATTCACAGCTGCAACACCTCTTGAACTATGATGTTTCAATGGTGACAGTTCAATAAGATGACATTCCGGGCACAGAATTCTACTTGTATTGTGGATGTCAGAACCACATTTATTCGCTTCAAGACGCCTTTTAGATAACTAGTAGATCTCTCTTGGATTTCATGTTATCAGGCTATTAGCCTCCCTTTCTTTATATGTCTTAACTTTCCTCATGCTGTTATACGTATATTCTCATTTATATTTTATTGATGATACACCAGGAAGGCCTACTCTTGTTTCTCTCGATGATTTATGCAAAATATCAAAAAGTCCTTATTTTCTCACGGATCATATAGGTCTTTCTAATTATTTGAAAGATTAACCAGTTTAACCGGGACCTGGGTGAAAGATAAATTGCATGGAAGAATATGAATTGGAAGCCTATATCACTATGTTATGCATATTAGGGTTTTTAAATAAAATTCAAAAAACTTGAATTAAATAAGATAAAAACTTGTTACCTTAGTTCCTTAATATGTAGGAGATCTTCCAATTTCAAGAGAAATTAGCAAAAGAAAGTCCACGCCAAGTTGAAAGAGAGAATTCGACCAAGGAGAGAAAAATGCTAGGGTTTTTCAAATTTTCATTTTATTAAAAATTGATTATCATTTTCTTTATACAGACGAGCCAATAAACAATTCAATAATTGTTCAAGGATGTCTTTATGCAATTTCATAATTATTTTAGGGCTATAACTAATTCCATAATAATGAAATTGGATTAACACTTAACCATAATTAACAATTTAATTTTTAAATTGTTTACGTAACAATTTAACCCTTAAATTGCTTATATGTTTACAATTATAACCCATTATTAAATATAATTTAATATAAAGAAAATGATTAATTATGAACTAGAATTCCATTTAACTCTAATTAGCAATTTAACTCTTAAATTATTCATAATTACTAATATAACCCTCTATTAAATCTAATTCAATGATAATAATATAAATAACTTTATTACTCTTGGTACGTGCTAGCCAACTTTGGATAATCAACTCTCTTTGGCTATTTCTCCATTCTTCTTAATTTTTATGTGTGGCCTCTTAGGCTCACTGTGACCTAACCGTGGGCTTAATATCTCAGTCTATTCCGATATGTTTCGTCGTAACTCTTTATGATCGAAACTCTCACTGATTATGGTAGGCATCTAACATTGTTTCATAACTCCTAAGTCACGATGAAAATATACTCTAATGAACCATTTTATAATTGTGCACAACGTGTAATATAATATCTCCGTTGTTTAATCCCGGTTAAGAACGGATTCATGGTATATCAAAATCTTTGTCTAAATCTTATATCAAATTGACAATTAATACATTTGGAACATGTCACCATGAAACAATATTTCAGATAACATTTTATATACCCCGGTCGGAGATTTCCCTTTTCCAATGTATCTTGACATTTGTATAGGAACTTGATATCGACCTATACCAAGTCAACGGACCCCATCTTGACCATCACTCGTCTTCACACATAAATAACACATGGCCAAATCGACTTTTTTTACACATGACATGATTAGCCTTGTATTTATACATCATATGAATCATATGCATTTATGCATCCAACCATGATATCTCAGGTCTAATAATTAATAGTACATTGTACAATCTTATGATGCATCATTGACTATATTCTAAATGTCTATGTGATTCATCATAAATAACTATATTTGATAAACAATTCACTAATCGCTTATCCATACTAATACCCTAGTGATTAACTTTTATAATCACCCACACTTGTACCATCACAAAATATTCAACGGAGAACTTCAGCATGGCTATTATGTAAAATTATTGTCCAATTAATATTATCTATGTAGGGAATACTTTGATGATTTTGATTTTCTAAAAATTTGTATCATCCAGACATTTATATATATGTGAAGTAGTAAACCACACGTGAAATAAGAACACTTTCTTTTATTAATAAGGTAAAAATGTATATACAAAATAAATACATTAACATATATATACAAAATATAATACATTGAAACCGACAACACGATTGGTTCCTAAGGCATACACTAACACTGGGCCCTTCACCAAGCCGAGTAAGGATGTTGAGCGTTTTGGAAAGGAACGGTTGGTGAGTTGAAAGGTGGCGATTTTTTGAAATGACCAGAAATTGCAAAAATTGGTAGTGTTTTCATGGTGATGGAGAGTGTTGTTGACGACGAAAACAAGTCTATTTAGCCTGGGTTGTTGACGTCGCTGCGGTTTTTTGTTTGGGGGAAAATTGATCGATTTCGGCCCAATCTTTGGCCAATTTGCTGGGGAATGGAGTGGGAGTTGCATTTGGTGTGGCGCCACCGCCAACCAATCGATTGCTGATTGCATTTGGCCAGATGACAGTGGTGTATTTGTTGGATTGCAAAGTTGTAGGGAGTGATGAGATATTTCCAGCAGAGTGGTTGTGGATTTGAAATCTATGGACAGATTAACGCCACTAGTTTAATCGTAGGGTCAAACCAGTTTAATCAGCCAACCCGGGACCCGATCACTTTGCCAGGTCTCACCGTTTTTAAAACATTGCTTTTGAATCATGGATCACCAGCAAACCCGCCAATCAAGGATCTCAAAACCAGCAATTAAGAGCCTGTTTGACAGAGTTTATGAAATTTGGCTTATAAACAGTTAGTACTTATAAGCTAATTTGAAATTTTATTAAAATGACTAAAAATAGTACTATATTATTTTATCAAATAATAAATTATGTGATAAAATTAATAAAATAATGTGGTAATATATTTAATTAAAAAAAAAAGAGTAAATTCCTCCCATTTTTGTTTTTCTTACAAACTCATCTTATAAATCCGACAAAGTTATAAAGCACACGAGTCAACATAATTTTAGAAGTTATAAGCTCCGGTTAACACCCCTAAAAAACGACAATGGCTTCATATAATTACAACAATTTGGATTTGATTTTGATTCAATCATTGATCTCCTTAAACCACAACCAAACCGGCTTCACTTCTCAACAACAACCTCAACCCCAAAAGCCCGCCGCAAGCATCACGAACAACAACGCTCAAAGATCGCAAATACACAAAGAAGAGGCTCAAATCGAGAGAGAAATCATCCAGGCAATCACAAGAGGTAAACTCGAATCGTTGAAACCGAATTCGGGTCAATCGATATCCATTGGAGAGCACTACGTGTGCGTGTCGTTTCATGAAGAAATAGAGTCGGATTGTAGAGTGTGGGAGTGGCATGGACACGTTGTGTCGTATGATGAAGAGTGTGGGTACACGCAAGAGTATGTGTACGGGAGTTACTTTGAGCGGATGCTGAAGAAGGTGGTTTATGATGAGAGTGAAGAAGAGAAAGAACAAGAGAGTAATTTTGGGTCGAGAAAGTTTATTGGTGGGTTGAATTTGATGGATGGGAGGGTCTTTTGCAGGAATTTTACTGACAATTAGGAGGTAATTATTTTGATCTCATTGCATTATATATTTAAGGTTTTGCATGCTTTTATTTTTTTAGTTTTGAGGGTTTGGTTTGACATGTATTTATTATTATGAATTGTGAAATATAAGTTTTTGAGGGTTTAACCGTTTAAGCATGTGGGGTTGGACTTCGAGCTTCATTTTTTATGGAGTGTTTATTCATCAAAGCGTATTTGTAAATTTGAGGGTTATATTAATTTGATGTGTTTTGGTTGAAACAATCAGGGTTGATTGTGTTTTAGTTGCTGATGCTCTATATTAATTTGATGGTAAATAGGAAATATTAGATACAAAGAGACAATTGTTTGACATGGGTATTAGTCTGCACTTTCGCTGGCTGTACTGTTGGATTTTATGAACCAGGCATGCTTTTTTTTTTGGTTGCAGTTTCTTGTTTTTATGTTTGTTTGGGCCACGTTGTACTTGTGATCAATGAACAAATTGTCATTACAAAATGGAAAAAGGAACTCATTTCAATACCATCTCAATTTAGTGATGCTGCTTATTCTGCCACAGTTGACTTTAGATCAGATTATGTTGGATCATAGGGCATTTTAGTGATGTTTGATCAGATTTTACATTATATCTATGCATAGTTGTATATGACCATGGATTAGAATCCTTTATGTTGGTTGGATGTTTTCTTTATGCGTTCTAATGAAAATTTTGGTTTTCTTCCTCTCTTCCACCCCTGGTTTGGTGGATAAGTATTTATTTTGGTCAGAAATGTAGTTGCTGCATCATTTTATTTCTAAATTTTTCTGCTGGTGAGGCTGTTTAGAATCTTGTATACTATGACTTTTTCTACATCTGCCATGTTTCTGACTGTTGGTTGAATTTGTAAATTAATTGCTCCTTAGCACATAATAGATTTCTAGTTGTCTTCTATCTCCTTGGAAAGAGGGAGAAGGAAAAAAACGATTTGCTGGAAATGTGCATTGTTAGATGTATTCTTCAATGTGTAACCTTGTATACTTCAATATTTGATGATAGTTTCATTTCGAGGCTGTGCTCATGAAATCTCTTGCCCAAAGAGCTCTCTATCAAACTGTTAATCTCGTAATCTATTACTCATTTTCTTTAAAATTGCCTTTTTTACACCATTATTTATTTATAAGACCAAGCTTTTGCCTTCTTCATTTAATTCAATGAATTTTTATTGTAATTTTTTCTTATATGGTTACTAACTATGGTATTGGGTTGCTGGGAGAGAGGTGCCAATTTGAGTTGTGTATTCCCAAAAGTAAAATGATGCAGCTGTTAAAAGGATAGTCGTCGTCCATTAATAATCAAACTTTATGATTCCTGAGTAATATTTTCTTTAAACCGCTAAATTTGTTGTTTCCAAACAGATTTAGTGCAAATTAGTATGTCATGTTGGCTCACTAGTAATAAAATTCTGATACACTGGCAACACTGCATTATTGAGATTAGTGAGGTTGGAAATATGAATATAAAGCTATAATTTTGTGAGACTTGCACACATTTTGAGTCAGAGAACTAAGCTTTTGGACAATCCAGCACATCTTCTACACATGGGTGTAAAAACTGTCTGTATCACTTATCCACGCATTAATTTTCTATTTATTTCCATTTTTTAATTTCGCTCATCTGGTTTAGATCTGTCTTCAAAAACTTCTGGTTTTTTAATAATACCCACATAAGCTGTTTTTAAAATCTATTTCTCTGTCTTTTTCTTTCTAAATATAAAAATACACATGCAAATGTATATCAGTCTCCTCACTTTGACCAAATGGCCAAATTTTCTTCATCAATTTTTCTGGCCACCCTAGTCTAACTCTCTCTGCCCTCAGATTGGTTGACTGCATAAATTTCTTGCTTGGTTTTCTGATAATTACATCATCTACCATTTGTATTGCTCAACAGTATACTTATGTATGCTTTTCGAGCAATGTCAGTATTTGTGCTCGTTTCTATACATTTATTGTGCATCATTTTTGTTGTTCAGAATTTGTGATATGTGCCTTGCCTTATAGTTCTGTTGTTTCTAATTTGTTGGCAGGATATAAGAGCTGCTGCCTGTGCAGTTGTTCCAAGCAAGCCTGAAGATTTAAAGAACTGGCTTTGCTTTTTTCTCTTTTCTTTATTAGTTGCCTTCTAGGTTTTAAGTTCTGATTATATGGTTCTCTTTTCATGGGAGCTTCTTTGGGGAAAAAGTTGGGGCGCTGCTTTTTTACTATTTTAATTATTTAAACTTTAGGTTTCTATAGTTGTTTTAACTACCAATATGGTGCACAGGTACCTTTAATTGGCTAGGAATAGCTTATTTATCTGAAGCATATCTTATATGACAATTGGTATCGGAATTTTCCTTTGATTGAAGGTGAAAAATGGCTCATTTGCTTAAGATTAGTCTCCCCTGAACTTTGTTGCCGATTTGTTCTTTACCTCTCAAGGCATAGTTTATATACTCGTTGTGAAACTGAATGTAAGTTCTGTATTTTTTTTTACCAACTTATAAGTTATGTGGTCTTGTGTGTTTGAAACAGCTTGAACCGAATTGCATATATATTGTCCGAATGCTGGCATCTTTGTTCTCACAAATTTGTTTGTTCGAATTTTATGCAAGCGTCCTTCACAAGATAATGCATCTGCTTTCCCTGTTTTCTTAATTTGTTGCTTATCTTCTTCTCATAGACATGTTCATATAAACTTAATCTCTTATAGATACTGAGAAATGAAATGTTGGAAGCAGCCCAATGCTTTTCTGTTGATCCTTTCCTTGGGAATTTGAAAGAAGAAAAGGAATGTTTAATACGGCTCTGATGAACTTGGATTGCTTGTGATATGTATCAATTGGTAAGTTATGTCAGCACGTCTATTATATCCAAACCGTGTCTTTATCCGGCTGAAATTCGTACAAGTAATATTGTATCTTTGATTTGAATGAAAACTAATGCAAGTTTCATGTATTATGTTTCTAATCAAACGATTTGGATTTTTATATATATTAAGATTTCATTTTGATTTTAATTAAATATGGTTAAAAAGGCATTTAAAGGATCTTCACAAATGGTCTATTACTCTTAAGGGGCGTTTGATCAGGGGTAACGTGGGATTACTGGAGTTATGTCATTTTATATTTCTTGATTACCACATTTGATTGTAAGTTATATAAAATACTGATAATCTTCAAATACTAATAGTAGTTATTGTTGGTAATATTGGAGGTAATCTGATTATCTCTATTTTCTTAGGTATTCTAAGATTACCAGGGTAGTATTATTTTGTTACAATTTTATCTCTTATTGATAAAATTTTAGGACAATAATATCCTTATTTTTAAATTTATTTTACATGAATATGACTTTTACTATTTCATTCCAATTAATTAACTTTTTGGACAGAATTACCTTTGAATTGAAAACAAATTGCAATCCACCCAAGCCACCACCCCCACTCACTTGCCGTCGACAACCACCCGCGCAACGACGCCTGTCCATTTCTTGCTTTTTATGCGCCATTAGGTTGCCGGCTACCAGCGGCCTATAGTGGTTGTCAGCGGCCGGCAGTGGTTGGGTCGGTGGGAATGTTTTATTGATTTTTAAAACTTTAATTATGGGGTTGTTTTTGCTAAGTTTTTAAGTGCAAGGGGGTTATAACAATCCAAATAATAATAAATATTAAAAAATAATATAATACTAATATTTAATTAGAGGACGATTCAGTAATTTAAATTAGGGGTGTTCAAAAGAACCGATTGGAACTGGAACCGACAGGTACCCGGGGTTTGGTTTTAGTTCCTATCCAGAATCGGCCGTCAACGGATAGGTTCTGGTTCCAAATATTTGAAACTTTTATTGTGTAGTTCTGGTTCCAGTTCTTATAGTTAGGAACCAGAACCGGAATTGGGAATTGAGACTAATATAAAATAAAATTAAAAAGTAAGGGGTTATAAAAACTTTTGCAGAAAAAGTAATGTGAATATATTTATATTTATAGTTCATAACATTTAAAGTAAATTGGCTTGACTTTTGAGAATCTATCTTTACAAAGTAATGGAATTTGTAATTTATAATTTTATTTTTGTTAACAAGTTCTAGGTGGGGGGGGTATTTGTAAGTTTTTAAGGGTTTTTTGTTATTTTAAAAACTTTTGGGGCGTCATGAATTTTACTGGTACCAAGAACCAGAACCGGAACTGTTGTTATAGGTTCCAGTTTCGATTCCTTAAAATAATACAGGGTACCCGAAACTGAACACCCCTAATTTAAATAATATATCTACCAATTAACCAAATATATTTTTTTAAATATTTCTTATAATTTATAAGATAATCTAACTTTTCAGTAGTTCAATATTTCTTAAATCAAACGCTTTCTTACGGGTAAGAGCATGAGAATTGGAATTTTGGTGGGAGGGAATCGGATTTGTAACTCGTCAATTCACAAACTTACCCTTAATCAATAGCTTGTACAGTCATAGAATTCAAGGGTGTTTCCGTAAATGGATTAAAAGTGACAAAGGCGGTCCTCCTCCCGCGCAAGTTTAATACATCCTTAATCCCAATTCTAAAACCTTATACCCGCCTCGGCCATCCACTCACCCAACACTTGAACCGAATCCAACGACCCAGAAAGATGCCAAGTCATCAATCTCTGTCACAAACTAGCACACTTTAAATTTGAGCCATATCTGCCGTTGATTTACTACTTTCCCAAAGTCCAATCCAACGCTTCAGCTTCACCACGTTCTCGATCCTCGTGAACTCCGAACTGACCAATTATACTCCATGTCTCGTTTCTATATATAACCTCCAACGCATCTGTCACTTTATAAGGCAATTCTCATCCAAACACGAAAGAAAATATCCAAACCCTAGTTTTTTCAATTTACCCGCAAAAAATCAATTTTAATGGCTCCCAAGGCAGAGAAGAAACCTGCTGAGAAGAAGCCAGCCGAGGAGAAGAAAACTTCGGTGGCAGAGAAGGCACCAGCTGAGAAGAAGCCTAAGGCCGGAAAGAAGTTGCCGAAGGAGGCCGCGGCCGGAGACAAGAAGAAGAAGCGCGTGAAGAAGAGTACTGAGACATACAAGATCTACATCTTCAAAGTCCTGAAACAAGTCCACCCTGATATCGGAATCTCTTCAAAAGCTATGGGAATCATGAACAGTTTCATCAACGATATCTTCGAGAAGCTTGCTCAAGAAGCCTCCAGGTTGGCAAGGTACAACAAAAAGCCCACTATTACTTCTCGGGAAATTCAGACAGCTGTGAGACTTGTACTTCCTGGCGAGCTGGCTAAGCACGCTGTTTCTGAGGGTACCAAGGCCGTAACCAAGTTCACTTCATCTTGAAGGAATTTATATCAATTTAATTGATACTGTGTGTCTGTGTAGCTAAGTAGGGTTAGGAATTTAATTTTAGTAGATTAATAGTTCTTAGGTTTTTTTTTTTTTTTTTTTTTTTTTGGGTTGGGCTTTTAGGGCTATTTTCTTGTATTTTGGGATTTGGGTGATTGAACTGGATGTTCATGCCTATTGTGCTCTGAAATGAAAGTGAAATATAATTCGTAATTTTTCTTTCTTCAATTTTAGTATTGTTATTTCATGAAGTGTCTGTTGTGGAATCCCTAAATCGTCCGTGGAATTATGTTGTGTTTGTTGAAGTACTTGTAAATTTTATGTGATTATGTTTTAATTAGGTTAGGGTTATGGTGAAAATACTGAATTGGGTTGGGATGAGGTTAAGTTTTATGAATTGTCAACTTATTTTAACAGAAATTGTTGTAGTAGCAGCAAATGCCTGTTAAGGACTTTTGTATTTGATATATCAAAACTCAGGAACAATGGCGTGGGCTATTGGTGCTTTGACCCCTCTTGTTCTAGAATTTATTTGTTAATTTCTGTATGCACGTATGAATTAATATGTATAAAACATAGTATTTTTAAGTAGTTAGCATACTTGCCAATTTTAAGAGTTTGTTGTTAAATTCTAAGGTTCTTATTCATGCGGGCAATGGAGTTATGACAGCGGGATTCGGTTAGTTTTACATTATTGATTGCATTCATGTAGTACGCTTGAATCTTGATGTAGAAAATTAGCGAGAATAAAAACTGTATTCTATTTGTTTAGATTTGTTTTCCAAAAGTTATGGCGTTTAATAATACCCGCATGAGCTCCCTTTTAATTCCATTCGTCTGAATTTTCCCTTTAAATGAGAATAATGTATATCAGTCTCCACGTTCTGACCAAATGGGCAAATTTTCTTCATCAGTTTTCTGGTCAGCTCCGTTGAGCTTCTCTGTACTCGGATCTGTTGACAGCATAAATTTCATGCTTGGTGTTCTGATATTACATCATGTACCTAGGCGTGTCAGCGAGCCTGGCTGGTACAGGTCAGAGAGAGTTCAAACAAGCGGAATCTCAGCTTAAGCTATATTACGTTTTTTTCTTCCCTTCCCTTGTCTGTTCTTTCTCTCTTCTTCATCCCATCCCATCTTTCCCTCTTCTCTCTCCTCATCCCATCTCTTCTTCTTTCTTCTTCTTCTTTGTATTTCTTTTTCATCTGTCCCCAGTTTTTAATTCCAATTGAAATCCCTAAACTCAACTGAAAAATCCCAATCCCTAACGATTTTCACCAGCGATATTATTTTCCTTCATTATTTTCTCACATTTTCTTGCCTTTTTTCTTGGGTTTGTGAGCCCGGATGGGATTTCATCTGGTTTTCATTACTTTTGAGTGTGGTTTCTGGTTACTGAACAATGCAGAGAGAACACCCTACAATTATGGGGTTCTTTCGGCCCTCGGTATTGAATTTTTGCACATTATTGAGGTGATTGTTATTCTTGTTCGACTGTTTCAGCCTTGGCTTATGGCGGATAATGTATGATTTCAATCAGGAATATTCTTAATGTTCTACCAATTCCGTGTTTTTCTTAGTTGTTATTGTTGATCTTTTGGATTAGTATGGAATGGCTGAGAGGAATGCTTCTTCCATTGTGATTATTTCTCGAAACAGCTTGTTTAGTTTGTTCCTAATATCAACAATTTTTTTCAAGAGTCTAATATTACTACAGTAACCAAGCCGGCTCAAGACTCGATCTGGCTTGAGCCGAGTAAGGTTTCACGAACACAAGCTTGAGCCTGGTTTTCCAGGCTCGTCAGGCTTGAGCTTGAACTCGAGCTCGTTCTTGTAGCAATCGAGCCTAGCTCGTTGAGTTAAAAACTTGACTCGACTACAAGTTTAAATCTACCATTTGTGTTGTTCAACAGTGACTTATGTTTTGTTTGGAGCAATTTCAGTAGTTGTGCTTGTCTCTATATATTTATCGTGCATCATTGTAGGTAACTATTGTTCGGAATTTGCTTAAGAATGATTTGAGTTCATTTGTATCTCAAAATTTAGGTAGTATTTGTGTAGTATAGTATCATTTATTTATTAGTTTCAAGAAATAAAAAAGAAAGGAGAGGCCAGGTTGCACCCTGAGGCCTGAAGAGCCAGAACCGATCTCTTGACAAAAACACCTATTAACAAGAATTCCAAATTTTTTCAATGAAAATCATGTGATATGCTACTAAATACTACTGATGGATGTGTCGATTATTAATTTGTCATCCTATTAGATAACCTGACTTTCCACATCTTACTCAGTGTAAGCTAAAAGGTAACAGTATGAAGGCAATCTTCTTTGTTGTATTTGATATGTGTTGCTCTTTGTAATATGCCCCATTCACTGGTTTTTTTAATACCAAATTCAGGGTTTTCACCATCTCCAACGGAAGCTCCAAAATGTGAAACCTTTACTGCATTTCATTGGTGATTGTATTTACCTGTTTGTAGATGTTATAAAACTAATACCTAGAAAACCTCCAGTCTAGTTATTTGAGTTTTTGTTGTTTTGTCCAGATGGTTAATGGGAAGCGATCTTGTTGTGAAGTTGCAAATAATGAAGATCCTGGAAAGAGTCCTAGCTCATGACTGAAAAATGGCAGTTTTCAAGATGTTTCTGAATCAAACAAAGTGGTCTATTTGTTTGCAAAATTGTGCATTCCGGGCTATTCCGGCCTTTTTTCCATTTCTTCTGGGGCTTTTTCCCCTTTTTACCATGCTTAAGATGAGACTCCGGGCACAAAATTCAGATTCTAGGTTCACAGCCACCCTACTGACCATTGCACTATTAACCATTCACAGCTGCAACACCTTCTTGAACTATGATGTTTCAATGGTGACAGTTCAATAAGATGACATTCCGGGCACAGAATTCTACTTGTATTGTGGATGTCAGAACCACATTTATTCGCTTCAAGACGCCTTTTAGATAACTAGTAGCATCTCTCTTGGATTTCATGTTATCAGGCTATTAGCCTCCCTTTCTTTATATGTCTTAACTTTCCTCATGCTGTTATACGTATTATTCTTCATTTATATTTTATTGATGATACACCAGGAAGGCCTACTCTTGTTTTCTCCGATGATTATGCAAAATATCAAAAAGTCCTTATTTTCTCACTGGATCATATAGGTCTTTAATTCTTTGCAAAAAAAACACATTGTGTCTTCTTTTTCTTTAGACAACACAAAATACTAGCATATAGAGATGGCACAAATAGTTTAGTTGGGTGGCATCCTTAGGCTGCAAATGCTTAAGAGTTTTTTTCTTTTTTTTTTTTTTTTACCATATTTTGTATTTCTTTCATTGTTTTAGTTTAAACTTTCATAATTATTATATTCCAGTATTAGGTCGACAATGCACTGGTGATGATAGATTCCAGGAAGGGATGGTTGAATTCATTTTTGTTAGTTCAGAATTTTATGAAAGTTATTAATGAACGCCTACTCCAATACACTTTTGTAATTTGATTGAAATACCGAATAGAGGCATTTCTTGTTTTGGGATGCAACCAGCCAATGTTTGCACACGCACAAGAAGCTTGGTGCGCAAGGTGCAATGCCTTTATGGGAGGACAATGATGATGAGATGCCAGATGCATGGGAAGACGAAGGTGATATGCAGTTCTGGGAGGAGTGTCAGCTGCCAGATACCATAGACATGATGCTACCAGTTGCAAGTGGCGGCAGACTGCAGTTTGATGAACATCAGATACCAGCAGCAAATGTGACGAATGTAAGTGTGATGCGGTGGGAGAAAATCAGATACCAGGTAAAGCTGATATTTTACAACCAGAACCTGGAGAATGAGGGATGATTGCGAGCTGAACTAAGAAATATAAACTGCAAATCAATTCTGGATACTTCTTAAAGAGGAGGTGTATTGACATGGTACATGTATCAAACAACATACTCTTGATTCAGTATTTCAAATGAGTCCATTCTTGCCATATCCTAATTGTTCAGGAATCCATTTCCGCACATATACCCATACCCATATCCACATTGGAGCTGATAGGTTCTGTTTATTCTTTGATGACATATCATATGCATGATAGTCCTACCATATGTTAATCTTCGAGAGAGCAAGCACACACCATTGCACTTCATGGACTTCACCAGTTCTTCAATTAATAAGTGATTCAAGAGGAGTAGCACAACTGGTACCAATCTTTTCCCTTTCAGGCAAGCATACATATCTAGCACACTACTGTAGAGTTCTTCTGGTAGTTGATGTGATGGTGCTGCAGCAGTGCTTCCTGCCAAGGGATAAAATAGAAGTCTTGATATATAGAAACCGTAAGTGGAAAAAGAATACCGAACTGAATTTGGCATGCTTTCATTCACTTTTCCTCGTGTAGGAACCAGAGGAGATCATTTTCTGATTCTTACAAGGTTCACAATGGGACTAAGAAATTGATTTTTCTACTAGCAGCCTCAACTTAAGGTAAAGCCCATATACTCAATTTCCCTAACAAAGTTTCTCATCTATTCATGCAATGCCAAATGTGATTATGGAGTAAACTGCCCAAACCAACCCAGAAGTTCAAATAAAATCCACCGCTCCATAAAATCTAAAATTGAACAAATAACTCCACAAACAGCCAAAATCCATATTGAAATTATTTGGAACCCAGCAAATGGTGCATCTCAAGTTACCATACATCAAGCAGAGCGAAAAGAATCCAGAGACCAAAACAGATAAAACCCAATCCACAATCTACTTCGCTTTTCTTCTCTTAATCAAATAAATAAAAGATTATTTTTTACCAATAATAATTTACTAGAGGAATGTACCAGTGTTTACAGTACTCTTCACCCCTTGTGCATACTGCACTCGAATATTTCTACCATCCAGTAACTGAAATGATCAAAAGATAAAAAATGAAATCCAATACCCTTATTTATTTGAAAATAAACTGGCACTTAACATGCTTCATTAATCTCAAACATACCATGCCATCCCTTTCTTCTAATAGCTGCACTAGCTGCAACTTCAGAAGTGAACTGCCAAACCCGTACCCTCTTGACTTGGAACTCACGTGATCGCATAAAACTTTAACTGATAAAAACATCAATGTAATTAACAGATTAGAATTGTGATATAAAGAATCACAATAAAATATGGGATAAAATTACGACGACGTCACCTTCAACATTCACCGTGCTTTCCAAAAGAATCCTTCAAAACAGTTTCATTAGTATCATAAGAAAGCCTGATTCAAAACACACGTCACACCCCACTTGTATATAGTACTTCTTTTTTTTTTTTTTTTTTTTTTTTTTGAGCAAAGAACAACAACAATTCAAGTTTGAAACTCTGAAAAGCAAGTTTTCGAAAGTGAGAAAAGGCGAAAGAAGAGACCTCCGATGAATAATTTTGTGCGAGACTTCCCAGTCGAAAACCACCGGTTAAACGAACGCTGCCATTTAGATAGTGCATCATCTCCAAGCGTTATTTGTGCGACGGCGAATGACAGCGGCGGATTGTGAAGACAGGCCTAGAGAGGTAGAGGTAAATGTTCCTGATAATACGGCATCGTTTTGGTGTCTTAACACTTAACTTCTAAGAACCAGAAAGTGGGTATCAAACTGGTGACTCAACAAGCCGAGTGCATTTGGGGAGAAAATAATAATAATAAACCTAAAAAAAAAAAGGGCCCGGAACTTAACGGAAGTTGGTAAAAGCTAACGTCAAAACAGAGTTTTTTAAGTAAAATACATCTTTGCCTTGAAGAATTACTGGGATACGCATGTCTGATTGGATATCGAAACGTTTTAATCAAATAATTTATATGAACAGTTTAAAATTTCAAATTTGTTTACAATAATTTGTAAAAAAGAAAGTAAATCAGGTTAATTCAGATCAAAAGTTTTGGTGTGTTGCTTACAGGTTAAAAAACTCGTACCCTACAAAGTTTGGCCAATTGGCTTCTAATATGTGTTAGTAATCGATATTTCCGGTTTTTTTCGAGCTACCAGAAATATTGGTTTTGTTTAGTTATTTGAGTAGTATTTTAGAAATATATTGTAAAATTGAGTTGGGTATTATTTAAGAATATAATTTAAAAAAATGTGTTAGAGAGTATTTAATTGGGTATTATTACAAAAATATAATTTGATTTTGATAAATTATTAGAATAGTATATTAGAAAATTAGAATTGAATAAATTGTAGAAAATTTTGGTATATTTTTTATAAAGGATTTATTGTTAGAATTCTTGGGGGGGAGAGGGGTGATCGTGGTCGGACCTGCTAGCCTCGGTTTGTCAGAGGAACCGAAAGATAGTGGTGTTTCTTAAGTCTTAAACGGCAAAAGAATGTGTTTTTAAGTGGTGTTTTTGAATGCAGGTGAAAAAGGGTGTTATGGTGGTTGTAACGTGGAAGAGGGTGGTGGTTTTTGTTGTAATTTTTTAAGAAGAAATGTGGAAGAGGGTGGTGGTCACTGGTTCTAATCTTTAAAGAAGAAGGGAAAGTCGTGGTTATGAAAGTAAAAGCCATAGATAAACTGAAGAAGGAGATAAAAGAGAAAGAAGGGGAGAAAAAAAGTAAACTGCAACGTTGCCTAAATCAGATTAGTTAGGAATCAAAATTTGATTCCCTAAATAATATGTTAACACGTTTTTAAAAATCTGACTAAAAAAATTAATAAAATACTAAACCAACGCATTATCTTAACTTAAGATTTAACCCAATACATAAAAAAGAATTTGTATAAACCACTTCCGAAATTCGATAATTTTGAAACTAGTTATAATAATAATTTTTTTTAAATAATTTAAAAATATCAATTTTTGGAATGGGTAGAAAAAAATATACAGGATTCTTGAAATACATAGATGGCTTTTTTATTGGAGTAAACGACTTTTTCCCAACTCAAGGTTTGCTTATTTTGCTTTTTTGACTAAAAAAGTTTTAAAATACTACTTATTCACCAAAGTTTATATTCCATTAATATAAAATATACTTACTTTCTAAGTGATGTTAAGCGAGTTATCAGAAGCCAGGGTAAGAGAGGTTTTGTATAGTGGAGGCCGATGGATTGAATGGTGGTTACCAATTAAATATTCGTCGTCGAAATCAACTGCAAATTAGCTGAGAACAAGAAATCCTAGCTTTGTGGTGATTAGTAATCACGAGAAATCAGATGTCGAAGTAAGAAGAGTTTTAAAAGAAGAGAACCGAGGTTCAAATGATAGTAACCGAGAGAATTTTCATTGTCAAAATCTGTCAAAATGGCTTTGAGTAGTAATAAATATTTTTGGGTGGAAAAGTGGTATATCAAAATTTGTTGGGTGAGAGAGTGCCGTTAAGGCAAACGTGGGAAAATTGCTTTTACTTTTTATTGTTCACAGTTGTACTTTGACTAGTCAATTACCTATTGTAAAAACCACGTCAAATGCAGTTAACATAAAACCGTAAACTGGGCACCAACACTTTCTGCTTCATTCACTTCCTGGGTAACATACTAAAGCCTTCAATTCCACCATCATGATCTCTGTAGTCTCCCAACTGAACCACGCCTGGTAAATTCAAGAACTAGTCTTTGTTGCCATAAATTTTCACTGTAGTATTCTTCACAGTTTCTAATATTCCACAATCCACAGCTCCCTCCACCAACTGAACTAAGCAGGTAAAATCTCACATCACAATCAAGAACTAGTTTTGTTTCTATCAATTTCACATTCAATTCCCAGTTTCTGAATTCCACAATCCACACCTCCTCCACGAACTGAACTACTAAGCCATGAAAATCTCACATCACAATGAGAACTAGTTTTTGTTTCTCATCATTTCACATTCAGTTTATCTTCAAGAAAAGTTTTTGTTTCTATCATTTCACATTCAATTTACCTCTTGTATTTCATTGATACAATAGAATTTGAGATGAGTTTGATCCTTTCCAATAAAACCTTTTTGAATAGAATGATTACCCTCTCTTATAAAACATAGGCTAAGCTACTAAGTCACACCTCCCTCCACGGACTGAGCTACTAAGCCATGTAAAATCTCACATCACAATCAGGAACTAGTTTTCCTTTCTATCAATTTCACATTCATTTACCTCGATATTTCATTTATACGATAGAATTTTAGATGTCTGACTCTTCTCCAATAGACGTTGTTGAATGGAAGGATTACCCTCTTATAAACCATAGGTTTGAGCGTGTCTAGTTGGTGTAGAACTTTAGCCAGGTCAAACACCATATTTATGATATGTGTAGTTGTGTTTGTGTTTGGTTGAATATTAGCTTCTTCGTTCAATTTGCATTTGTTAGAAAACTGGCTTCTCTGTGTGTCTGAATCGTTATTTTTACATACCAATAACAAAGGCATTGTCAATGAACTTCAATTCCTTGATTTAGAGTACATTTTAACTTGTGAAAGTGCACTATTGGATTGACTCTCTCGTTTCTTTTAATTAATTTCTGTTTTATGGTTTTGATAATTAATTTCTCTGTTCTATTGTTTTTGTATGGTTTCTTTGACACTTCAAAATTTAAATTACCAGAAATGCATACTAGAGAATCTACTAAGAATTAATCAGATGTTGTACTAAGAAACAACATGATAAAGTGTTTCTTAGATTTGTGGGCACTATTCTATATAGGAGACAAGTTCCTGCATCTAAATTGTCAAATTTATTCGAGATAAATATTTCAATTTGATACTGAGAGAAAGCCATTTGAATTATGAGTATTATTTTAAAAACATATATGAATTCTGAAATTGTTTTGTAAATAAGGCTAGCAATCCCTGGATTTAAAAATCGTTTTCGTTACATTTTGCAGAATTAACTGATGGATAGTTGTCGTTAATACGGTTCCAATGGGTAACAAGGCTGGTGTTCTTCGTCCCAGTTGTTTTGATTCATGCGCGGCCTATTACTTTTGTTCCAGATGCAATACTCATATTACTTTGAGGGAAGACATGATGGTAATATCTCCCTCTTTCACTCTTTCTGATATTCAAAAGCTGCGCTTAAACATGTATGGAACTTCTCTGTGCAATCTGCATATTGTTAAACCATTAGCTTGATTTATGCATGTGTATGAATTGTACTTTTGACTTTGTTTTTCAAGTGAATTTTGCAGAATGATCAGGATTATGAGATTTTGCATATTGTTGAACATTAGCTTGATTTATGCGTGTGTATGAATTGTACTTTTGACTTTTTTTTTCCAGTGAATTTGCATAATGACAGGATTGCGAGATTATCACTTTAGAGGCGCATAAGTGCTTATTCAGATTCTGTAAATCAGCACAGAATACCATCATCACATGAATCACAAACTTCTCTTTTTTCATGTTAACTTGAGCAGCAACCGATCAGAGGATCGTTTTTCTTCACGGGTAAAACTGTGAGAGGGTATTCTGTATTTGCAATATGGATCTAGGTACAGAGTTTTGAGAAATTCTATACATTTTCCTTGTCTAGAAATACTTTCTTTGTCCGGGTTTGTGTTAATATTATTGCAACTTAATTTTTCATCTTCAGGTTCATCTGTCAAACCAAGATGATATACGCTTAGAGGGAATAGTCTTCCTTATAAGTACCTGTAACTGGATAAAGATTTTAGTGATTTGATTTCTAATAAAAAAAAAAAAAAAAAAAAAAATCTTTTATGCTGGTCTGTGCTGCTGTAGTGGGAGGCCCTAAACAATTACCACCCCACCGACACCCACCTCCACTACTAACTTGGGACTGATGAACATAAACTAACTTGCCAAAATTATACTGATGTTGTTCACTTGTATAAGTTGCCAAGGAGGAAAGATGTAGTTTAACTACCATTTGGGTAGCTAGATTCTTTTTCACTGTTAGTGCATCAAAGGTTCTCATGAAATGAGATGAGAACTGTATGTCTGTGTGTGAATTTGGTTCTTTGCAAACCAATTGTAATTCCCAGAAAAGTCATTTTGAAGATTATCAAACTCTTCCTAGTCTTTATTGTTCTTCATGTCAACGGATGAAGTCACATGAAGTATATTATTGGGATGAAACTCTTGAGTTCTTGATTTTATCCCTGGTAGGAACTAGGAACCCTAACCAGAGAATAAAATCCCATCATTCAGAAGGAATAGTCCAGCAAGATGCAGCAACAAGAAATTCCATCCCCATTGGCAGGAATCAATCACAGCAAGCATATAACTTTCGAAAAAAAGAGTTTTATGGGTCAAAGAAATCAATGGGCTTGTTAGTACATTTACATTGATTACTAATTGTCCAACAATAAACTATAAATCAAATGGCTGTCCTTCAGAAAAAATGCTTTGAAGAACTTTTGTGACAAGAAATTCCCCTTCAATCTTACCTCTAACAAAACACTATTAACCAAATACAATAATGCTCTGTACAGAGACAAATGGGATCAAGATGATGGATTACAACCAAAGAAAAAAAGAAGAGGAATACTATCAAGCATGTGCGAATATAACTTCTAAAATGCTTGAAAAAAAAAAATGGTTTCTTGCTTCATACATAGTGCACCCCATTAGCAAAATCATAATAGCGTTTAAAGATAACAAAGGCAAGCTTCATCTTCCGATTTGCACAAAACTAAAGCATAAATTTCTTCAAGAAAATTAATATATGATTCGAACCCTAGAAATGGATAAATAACAGAAACAAGTGGTTTCATTCAACATTTCATAACCAACAAAATCCTAACTTCAAATCCGTCACTTTTTTCCCCCTACACATCCATCACAAAACAAAGTCCTAAACCAACAATAAATACACCTACTCATATAACTAACTAAGCCTTCTTGGGGGACTTGGTGGCCTTGGATGGAGACTTGGGTTCTTTGCTGGCAGCCTTCTCTGTCTTCTTTGGTAACAATACCGGGTTAATGTTCGGCAACACACCACCATGAGCTATGGTCACACCAGCCAGCAACTTTCCAAGCTCCTCATCGTTCCTCACGGCCAAAAGCACGTGCCTTGGAATAATTCTGTTCTTTTTGTTGTCACGTGCCGCGTTTCCTGCCAACTCCAGAACCTGCTCAGATTCAAAGGCGTTAAGTTATGGTTTAATTTACAATTAAGTCCCAGATTAAGCGAGATCCAATCGGAGAAATTTTTACCTCAGCTGCTAGGTACTCAAGCACAGCAGCCATGTAAACTGGAGCCCCGGTTCCGACCCGCTGCGAGTATCTACCTTTCTTTAAGTAACGCCCGATTCTACCAACGGGAAACTGGAGTCCGGCTTTCACAGACCTTGAAACTGGCTTCTTCTTGGGGCCACCTCCCTTCCTTCCTCCTGCTCCTTTCTTCACTTTGCCTCCTGTATCCATGACTCAACCCCTACCGCTAAGACTACAAATACTAATGTTGATGAAAAATTAGATAACACGTTGCTATGATTTGAGAGGATTTGGGGTTTTCTTATGAGGAGATGGGTTTTATAGAGCAGTGTAAAGAGTGAACGGGTATGGGAGTGGAGAGATCTGTACCTTTGGATTGGGTTATAATGGACGGCTGTCGATGGTTTGGTTGCGATCCCTGTCATTTAAAATGGACCAATAGTTAAAGAGCATCGATTTTGAATTTTCATTACGTTGTAATGGGCGCCATCCTGAATTGATTTCAATCTCCCGCTTATTTGTTTGGATGCTGAAAATATTTTTAAGCGAGTGTTTGTTTGCTAGATTAAGAGTTAAAGCATGTGGAACAATAAATTGTCATATACCTCCCTCCACCAAACTGAACTCTCACATCACATCAAGAACTAGTCTTTGTTTCTATCAATTTCACATTCAATTCCCAGTTTCTGATATTCCACAATCCACACCTCCCTCCACGAACTGAACTACTAAGCCATGTAAATCTCACATCACAATCAAGAACTAGTTTTTTGTTTCTATCAATTTCACATTCAGTTTATCTTCAAGAACTAGTTTTTGTTTCTATCAATTCCACATTCAATTTCCTCTTGTTATTTCATTGATACATAGATTTTGAGATAGTTGACTCCTTTCTCAATAACCTTTTGAATAAATGATTACCCTCTCTTATAAACCATAGGCTGAGCTACTAAGTCACACCTCCTCCACGAACTGACTACTAAGCCATGTAAAATCTCACATCACAATCAGGAACTAGTTTTCCTTTCTATCATTTCACATTCATTACTCACTATTGTCATCATTTCACATTCATTACTCGTATTTCATTTTACGATAGAATTTTAGATAGTTTGACTCTTCTCCCAATAGCCTTGTTGAATGGAAGGATTACCCTCTCTTATAAACCATAGGTTTGAGCGTATCTAGTTGGTGTAGAACTTTATCAATACACACCATATTTATGATATGTGTAGTTGGTGTTTTGTGTTTGGTTATATTAGCTTCTTCGTTCAATTTGCATTTGTTAGAAAACTGGCTTCTCTTGGTGTCTGAATCGTTATTTTTACATACAATAACAAAGGCATTGTCAATGAACTTCAATTCCTTGATTTAGAGTACATTTAACTTGTGAAAGTGCACTATTGGATTGACTCTTCGTTTCTTTATAATTAATTTCTTTTTTATGGTTTCTTGATAATTAATTTCTCTGTTCTATTGTTTTGTATGGTTTCTTTGACACTTCAAATTTAATTTATTCACCCAGAATGCATACTAGGAAATCTACTAAGAATTAATCAGACGTTGTACTTCAAAGAAACACACATGATCATAAAGTGTTTCTCTAGATTTGTGGGCTCTATTTCTATACATGGAGACCAATTTCTCTGCAACAAACTGTCAATTTATTTGAGATAAATATTTTCAATTTGATACTGAGAGAAAGCCATTTGAATTATGAGTTTTATAAAACATATATGAATTTGAACTTGTTTTATAAATAAGGCTAGCAATCCCTGGTTTAAAAATCGTTTTCGTTACATTTTCAGAATTAACTGCATGGATAGTTGTCGTTAATACGTTCCAATGGGTAACAAGGCTGGGGTTCTTCGTCCCAGTTGTTTTGATTCAGCCGGCCTTTACTTGTTCCAGATGCAATACTCATATTACTTTGAGGGAAGACATGATGGTAATATCTCCCTCTTTCACTCTTTCTGATATTCAAAAGCTGCGCTTAAACATGTGGAACTCTCTGTGACAATCTGCATATTGTAACCATTAGCTTGATTTTGCTGTGTATGAATTGTACTTTTGTGACTTTTTTTTCAAGTGATTTTGCAGAATGATCAGGATTAATATTTTGCATATTGTTGAACCATTAGCTTGATTTATGCGTGTGTATGAATTGTACTTTTGATTTTTTTTTTCCAGTGAATTTTGCATAATGATCAGGATTGCGAGATTATACCTTTAGAGGCGCATAAGTGCTTATTCAGATTCTGTAAATCAGCACAGAATACCATCCACATGAATCACAAACTTTCTTTTTTCATGTTTTAACTTGAGCAGCAACCGATCAGAGGATCTTTTTCTTCCACGGGAAAACTTGAAGGGTATTCTGTATTTGCAATAGGATCTAGGTAAGAGTTTTGAGAAATTCTATACATTTTTCCTTGTCTAGAAAATACTTTTTTTGTCCGTGTTTGTGTTAAAATTATTGACTTAATTTTTCATCTTCAGTTCATCTCAAACCAGATGATATACCTTAGAGGGAATGTCTTCCTTTATAAGTACCTGTAACTGGATTAAAGATTTAGTGATTTGATTTCTAATAAAAAAAAAAAAAAAATCTTTTATGCTGGTCTTTCTGCGTTGTGGGAGGCCTAAACACATCACCACCCCCACCGACACCCCTCCACTACTAACTTGGGACTGATGACCATAAACTCATTTGCCAAAATTATACTGATGTGTTCACTCCTGTATAAGTTGCCAGAGAGGAAAGATGTAGTTTAACTACCTTTAAACCCTTTAAATTTGTTAATTTAATTAAATACCCTTAAATATTTTTTTAAAAATTACAAAAACACCCCAACAATCCACATTTACCAGATTCCGGCCATGGCGCACTATCGGCTGAATCTGGCCGGTAGTGCGCCGATCTAGCCTTTTCCGGCCAAATCCACGGTGGATCTGGCCGGAAAAGGCCAGATCTTTGGCCGTAACAGTCGGTCACGACGGCCAACAAACGGTCGTCGTTGACCATCAACGACGACCGTTTGTTGGCCGTCGTTGGGAGCAAATACGGCCAGATCTGGCCGTAGATCTAGCCTTTGTCGGTGGATCTGGCCGAAAAAGGCCATAGCGGCGCATGACCGACAAGATCCAGCCGGTCATGCGCCGATAAGACGACTCTGGCCACCTCCGGTGTTGGTGGCCGGCTGGGGGTATTTGAGGGTGAGTTAGGGGTATTTTTGTTAACTTTTAATGTTTTATTATAGGGGGTATTTTATAAATAAACAAACATATGGGGCATTTTAAAATTTATAAATCCTACCTCGTAATACCCGTCCAATTCAACTTTTTTTTTTAACTTTTTTCAAAAAACTTTTCCCAAAACCCCTAAATTTTGATCCAAACGAAGCCATGGTTTTGTTCAGTTATTTTGAGTAGTATTTTAAAAATATTATTGTAAAATTGAGTTGGGTTATTATTTTAAGAATATGATTTAAAAAAATTTGTTTAGTAGAGTATTTAATTGGGTTATTATTACGAGAATATAATTTTATGTTTGATAAATTATTTAGAATAGTATATTATAAATTTAGAATTGAATAAATTGTAGAAAATTGTTTGGTATATTTTTTTATAAAGGATTTATTGATAGAATTCTTTGTGGGGGGAGAGGGGGTATCGTGGTCGTACCTATTGGCCTCGGTTTGTCGGAGGGAACCGAAAGATAATGGTGTTTCTTAAGTCTTAAGCGACAGAAGAAGGTGTTTTTGAATGCAGGTGGAAAAGGGTGTTATGGTGGTTGTAACGTGAAAGAGGGTGGCGGTTTCTGTTGTAATTTTTGAAGAAGAAATGTGGAAGAGGGTGGTGGTCACTGGTTCTGATCTTCGAGGAAGAAGGTGAAAGTAGTGGTATATGAAGATGAAACCATAAATAAACCGAAAGAGATAAAAGAAGAACGAAGGGAAAAAAAAAAGTAAACTGCAACGTCGCCTAAATCAGATTAGTTAGGAATCAAAATTTGATTCCTTGAATAATATGTTAAAAGGCCTATTTTAAAAATCTGACTAAAAAAATTAATAAAATACTAAACCAAACACGCATTATCCTTAACTTAAGATTTAACCCAAATACATAAAAAAGAATTTGATAAACCACTTCCGAAATTCGATTAATTTTGAAACTAGTTATAATAATAAGTTTTTTTTAAATAATTTAAAAATATCAATTATTTTGGAATGGGTAGAATAACAAAATATACTCATACAGGATTCTTGAAATACCATCGATGGCTTTTTTATTGGAGTAAACGACTTTTTCCCAACTCAAGGTTTGCCTTAATTTTGCTTTTTTGACTAAAAAAGTTTTAAAATACTACTTATTCACCCAAAGTTTATATTCCATTAATACCTAAAATATACTTTACTTTCTAAGTTGATGTTAAGCGAGTTATCAGAAGCCAGGGTAAGAGAGGTTTTGTATAGTGGAGGCCGATGGATTGAATGGTGGTTACCAATTAAATATTCGTCGTCGAAATCAACTGCAAATTAGCTGAGAACAAGAAATCCTAGCTTTGTGGTGATTAGTAATCAACGAGAAATCAGATGTCGAAGTAAGAAGAGTTTTATAAAGAAGAGACCGAAGGTTCAAATGATAGTAACCGAGAGAATTTTCATTGTCAAAATCTGTCAAAATTGGCTTTGAGTAGTAATAAAATATTAATTTTGGGTGGAAAAGTGGTATATCAAAATTTGTTGGGTGAGAGAGTGCCGTTAAGGCAAACGTGGGAAAATTGCTTTTACTTTTTATTGTTCACAGTTGTACTTTGACTAGTCAATTACCTATTGTAAAAACCACGTCATAATGCAGTTAAAACATAAAACCGTAAACTGAAGCACCAACACTTTCTGCTTCATTCACTTCCTCTGGGTAACATACTAAAGCCTTCAATTCCACCATCATGATCTCTGTAGTCTCTCCAACTGAACCACGCCTGGTAAATCTCAAGAACTAGTCTTTGTTGCCATAAATTTTCACTGTAGTATTCTTCACAGTTTCTAATATTCCCACTCCACACCTCCCCCTCCACCAACTGAAAATCTCACATCACAATCAAGAACTAGTCTTTGTTTCTATCAATTCACATTCAATTCCCAGTTTCTGATATTCCACAATCCACACCTCCCTCCACGAACTGAACTACTAAGCCATGTAAATCTCACACACAATCAGAACTAGTTTTTGTTTCTATCAATTTCACATTCAATTTATCTTCAAGAACTAGTTTTTGTTTCTATCAATTCCACATTCAATTTACCTCTTGTTATTCATTGTACGATAGATTTTGAGATGAGTTCGCCTCCTCTTCCAATAAGGCCTTGTTGAATAGAATGATTACCCTCTCTTATAAACCATAGGCTTGAGCTACTAAGTCACACCTCCCTCCACGAACTGAACTACTAAGCCATGTAAAATCTCACATCACAATCAGGAACGTTTTCCTTTCTATCAATTTCACTTCAATTTATCTTCAAACTAGTTTTTGTTTCTATCAATTTCACATTCAATTTACCTCGTTATTCATTATACGATAGAATTTTAGATGAGTTTGACTCTTCTCCCAATAAGACCTTGTTGAATGGAAGGATTACCCTCTCTTATAAACCATAGGTTTGAGCGTATCTAGTTGGTGTAGAACTTTAGTCAGATACAACACCATATTATGATATGTGTAGTTGGTGTTTGTGTTGGTTGAATATTAGCTTCTTCGTTCAATTTGCTTTGTTGAAAACTGGCTTCTCTTGTGTGTCTGAATCGTTATTTTTACATACTAATAACAAAGGCATTGTCAATGAACTTCAATTCCTTGATTTAGAGTACATTAACTTGTGAAGGTGCACTATTGGATGGACTCTTTCGTTTCTTTATAATTAATTTCTGTTTTATGTTTCTTGATATTAATTTCTCTGTTCTATTGTTTTTGTATGGTTTCTTTGACACTTCAAAATTTAATTTATTACCCAAGATGCATACTAGAGAATCTACTAAGAATTAATCAGACGTTGTACTTCAAAGAAACAACATGATCATAAAGTGTTTCTCTTTTGTGGGCTCTATTTCTATACTATGGACCAATTTCTGCAACTAAACTGTCAAATTTATTTGAGATAAGTATTTTCAATTTGATACTGAGAGAAAGCCTTTAAATTATGAGTATTGTGTTATAAAACTATATGATTATGAACGTTGTTTTATAAATAGGCTAGCATCCCTGGATTTAAAAATCGTTTTCGTTACATTTTACAAGAATTAACTGCATGGATAGTTGTGTTAATACGTTCCAATGGGTAACAAGGCTGGGGTTCTTCGTCCCTTGTATTTGATTCAGCGCGGCCTATACTTTCGTTCCAGATGCATAACTCATATTACTTTGAGGGAAGACATGATGGTAATATCTCCCTCTTTCACTCTTTTGATATTCAAAAGCTGCGCTTAAACATGTATGGAACTTCTCTGTACAATCTGCATATTGTTGAACCAGTAGCTTGATTATGCGTGTGTATGATTGTACTTTTGACTTTCTTTTTTCAAGTGACTTTTGCAGATGATCAGATTATGAGATTTTGCATTTGTTGAACCATTAGCTTGATTTATGCGTGTGTATGAATTGTACTTTTGATTTTTTTTCCAGTGAATTTTGCATAATGATCAGGATTGCGAGATTATTACCTTTAGAGGCCATAAGTGCTTATTCAGATTCTGTAAATCAGCACAGAATACCATCATCACATGAATCACAAACTTGTCTTTTTTCATGTATTAACTTGAGCAGCAACCGATCAGAGGATCTTTTTCTTCCACGGGTAAACCGTTGAGAGGGTATTCTGTATTTGCAATATGGATCTAGGTAAGAGTTTTGAGAAATTCTATACATTTTTCCTTGTCTAACTCTAGAAATACTTTATTTGTCCGTGTTTGTGTTAAAATTATTGTGACTTAATTTTTCATCTTCAGGTTCACCGTAAACCAAGATGATATACCTTAGAGGGAATAGTCTTCCTTTATAAGTACCTGTAACTGGATTAAAGATTATAGTGATTTGATTTCTAATAAAAAAAAAAAAAAAAGATCTTTTATGCTGGTCTGTTCTGCAGTTGTGGGGAGGCCTAAACACCGCCATCACCACCCCCACCGACACCGCCTCCACTACTAACTTGGGACTGATGACATAAACTCATTGCCAAAATTATACTGATGTTGTTCACTCCTTATAAGTTGCCAAGTACGAGGAAAGATGTAGTTTAACTACCTTTTGTGTAGCGATTCTTTTTCACTGTTATTGCATTTTAAATCACTCATGAAATGAGATGAGAACTGTATGTCTGTGTTAATTGGTTCTTTGCAAACCATTGTATCCCAGAAAGTCGTTTTGAAGATTTCAAACTCTCCTATTCTTTATGTTCTTCATGTCAACGGATGAAGTCCATGAAGTATATTATTGGATGAAACTCTTGAGTTTCTTGATTTTATCCCTGGTAGAACTAGAACCCTAACCAGAGAATAAAATCCCATCATTCAGAAGGAATAGTCCAGCAAGATGCAGCAACAAGAGATTCCATCCCCATTGAAGGAATCAATCACAGCAAGCATATAACTTTCGAGAAAAAGAGTTTGGTGGGTCAAAGAATCAATGGGATTGTTAGTACCTTTACATTGATTATTAATTATCCAACAATAAATTATAAATCAATGGCTGTCCTTCAGAAAATGCTTTGAAGAACTTATGTGACAAGAAATTCCCCTTCAATCTTACCTCTAACAAACACTATTAACCAAATACAATAATGCTCTGTACAGAGACAAATGGGATCAAGATGATGGATACAACCAAAGAAAAAAGAAGAGGAATATATCAAGCATGTGCGAATATAACCTTTAAAATCTTGAAAAAAAAAATGGTTTCTTCCTTCATACATGTGCACCCCATTAGCAAAATCATAATAGCGTTTAAAGATAACAAAGGCAAGCTTCATCTTCCGATTTGCACCAAACTAAAGCATAAATTCTTCAAGAAAATTAATATATGATTCGAACCCAGAAATGGATAAATAACAGAAACAATGTGTTTCATTCAACATTTCATAACCAACAAATCCTAACTTCAAATCCATCACTTTTTTCCCTACACATCCATCACACAAAGTCCTAAACCAACAATAAATACACCTACACATATAACTAACTAGCCTTCTTGGGGGTTGGTGGCCTTGGATGGGAGACTTGGGTTCTTTGCTGGCAGCCTTCTCTGTCTTCTTTGGTACAATACCGGGTTAATGTTCGGCAACACACCACCATGAGCTATGGTCACACCAGCCAGCCAACTTTCCAACTCCTCATCGTTCCTCACGGCCAAAAGCACGTGCCTTGGAATAATCTGTTCTTTTTGTTGTCACGTGCCGCGTTTCCTGCCAACTCCAACCTGCTCAGATTCAAAGGCGTTAAGTTATGGTTTAATTTACATTAAGTCCCAGATTAAGCGAGATCCAATCGGAGAAATTTTACCTCAGCGGCTAGGTACTCAAGCACAGCAGCCTGTAAACTGGAGCCCCGGTTCCGACCCGCTGCGAGTATCTACCTTCTTTAGTAACGCCGATTCTACCAACGGAAACTGGAGTCCGGCTTTCACAGACCTTGAAACTGGCTTCTTCTGGGGCCACCTCCCTTCCTCCTCCTGCTCCTTTCTTCCCTTTGCCTCCTGTATCCATGACTCAACCCTACCGCTAAGATTACAAATACTAATGTTGATGAAAAATTAGATAACACGTTGCTATGATTTGAGAGGATTTGGGTTTTCTTATGAGGAGTGGGTTTTATAGAGCAGTGTAAAGAGTGAACGGTATGGGAGTGGAGAGTCTGTACCTTTGGATTGGGTTATATGTGACGGCGGTCGATGTTTGGTTGCGATCCCTGTCATTTAAAATGGACCAATAGTTAAGGAGCATCGATTTTGAATTTCATTACGCTGTAATGGGCGCCATCCTGAATTGATTTCAATCTCCCGCTTATTTGTTGGATGCTGAAAATATTTTTAAGCGAGTGTTTGTTTGCTAGATTAAGAGTTAAAGCATGTGGAACAATAAATTGTCATATATTTAATATTTAAAAATTATTGCAATTTAAAACTCTAAATTGAATCATATATTTAATTTTTTTTTTTTTTTTATGTTTAATGGTTACCCATAAATTGAGGATTAATATTTTTAACATAGGCAAATAAATCTATCTGTGAGCAAAAGCCCAAAAGGAAAACATTTTTTTTTTTAGGTATGGTAATTGGTGACCATCCTTTGCTTTGCTACAACTTGAACTAAGGAAGATATCATATATGGGATAAATTCAAGAGCATAGGTTTTTTCTTTTTAATATACAAAATATAACATGATTTAACCATTGGATTAAGGCATTTTAAATAATAGAAATATAATGCAATTTACATAATTAATTTACTTTGAAACGACAACTTAAATCTAAAGATTCAAACCTTGTGTAAAAAAATGTGTAACATTTCTAAATAAAGTAATGTTATTATACAAACTATTGATATAAATTATTGTTGACAGATTGATATGTAGCTCTGCATAACATGTGTTCTTTTAATTTATTCAATTTAACATCATCTCTTGTCATCTTAACATATTCAGTTTGTTGAAAAAAAAAATTGTAAAATATTTTCATATTCTATAACCACATGAATAATTATAGTTAGTTCAGTAATTCACGTCTTGAAAAGAAATTTAAGAAACTAAGGATATAAAATCAAAAAGTTTGAATCGTATTCTTAATTTTATTTTATTTTTAAATGAGAATATCTTTGATATGATATTTATTTTGAATTTAAAAATGTACAAAAATATTTTTTATATAATATCTTATATAGTCAGGTGAGGTTTGTTTTTCATCTTAAAACTTAATAGAACGTAATTGGTATAAAATCTTAATAGACAATCCAAATGATATGTTTGTTTTTTCTAGTTTGATTAAAATGTTAAGTGATTTGTTTTTATAAATAAAAATATTTGAAATTTAACATTTTGGCATATATGTCATTTTGATGTTAAATGTAATACTATTTAAATAATTTTTATGTATTATTATTTTAATAATTTTTTTGAGTTTATAAACTCGAATATAAATATAAGTACAATTAACTCTTGATAAACTAATATTTGATAAATTAATAACCTTTATTAGATAATATTTTTTATCGCTCCTAACTTTGGATCAATATGGTAAATTAACGCTATATATATATATATACATGACTCTATTATGAGACTTTTGAGTTATTCTCTATACTATATTAACTATGAACTATTCTTTATACCATATTAATTATATATAATATGTAAATGCATTAAGTTCAATGATTTGAAAAAAAGAATATTGGCATATGATAGAAAGTATAAAAAATTATTTAAATGGGTGAAAGTGTAATTATTGCCATTAAATGAGCATAATATCATCAAAATAATTTAAACAAATCATTTAGACATGTTTCATTGTTTGCAAGGGATAAAATAAAAGAAAGGACACATGTTTGGAAAAACAATTAAAACGTGCACAAGTTTTTAAAAAGATAAAAAAAGGGACATTTAATTGTATAAGACTGTTTAATTTTAACAAAAAAAAAAAAAAAACAAATTGAGTGATCATGTGAAAAAGTCAATTGTAGATAAAATAAAAGAAAGGACACGGCTCCGTTGGTTCACTTTTTAAAAAGGTTTTTCGAAAAAAGTTAAAAAAAATTGAATTGGATGGGTATTATGATGTAGGATTTGATAATAAATAAAATACCCCCTATATTTATTTATTTACTAAATACCCCCATAATAAAAGATTAAAAGTTAACAAAAATACCCCCAATTCACCTATTAAATATGGACAGCCAGCCACCACCACCGGATGGTGGCCAGAGTCGTCGTATCGACACATGACCAGCTGGATCTTGTCGATCTAGCCTTTTTCGGCCAGATCCACGATGGATCTGACCGAAAAAGGTCAAATCTACGGCTAGATATGGCCGTTGATGGCCAGATCTGACTGTATTTGCTCGTCAACGATGGACAAAGATACGGCCGTCGTTAATGGTCAACGACGACCATGTATTGGCTGTCGTTGACGACTGACTATGGCCAAAGACGGCCAGATCTTTGGCTTTCGATCTTGTCGGAAAAGGCTAGATCGACGCACTACCGGCTAGATTCAGCCGATAGTGCGCCATTATACCAGATTCCGACCATTTTTCGGTGGTGGTGGCCAGAATCTGGTAAACATAGGTTGCTGGGGTTTTTTTGTAATTTCTAAAAAAATATTTAGGAGTATTTAATTAAATTAACAAACTTAAGGAGTTTAAAAAAAGTTGAATAATATTGTGAGTTTTTGTAATTTTAATGTTTAACTTTATTGGGAATACTAGTAGTAGTATTCCCAAATATGAGCCAATCTAAGCCTTAACACGTGTTTGGAAAAACAATTAAAACCGAACAGAAGTTTTTAAAAAGATAAAAAAGAGACATTTAACTGTATAAGACTGTTTAATTTTAACCCAAAAAAAAAAAAAATTAATTATATGAAAAAGTCAATTGTACATTTATTAATTATCTTTTATAATATTAACCATTATGATATGATTTCAAAGTAGAGTAATACTACACTTACATCATTCTTTTACACAGCTTTTATTACATCATGATGTGACTTATGTCATAACCACATAAATTTTTAATTATTTTTAATTTTTAATATTATAATAGAATTTGTGTGGTTGTAACATATGCCACATCATGATGTTTACAAAATGGTGTAAAAAAATGATGTAAGTGTAGCTTTATTCTTTAAAGTATATAAATAACTATTTAACCCATTTTAATTGATAATTTTTCAAAAAATTAAATTAAATTATATTTAAATTAATTTTATAGCATGTGGATGGCACTCTATTCTTTGGTAAGACGTCATAAAATTAATATAATATTTTTTATACAAATTTTGAGATTTTATATTTCATTATTTCACTGATTATGTAGTGCAATGCAATACAAGGAATTTGACAATTTTTTTACATACAAAAGTGAGCATAAATCAATCACATTTTTTTTCTCATATTTTCACACCGATTATGAAAAAAAAAAAAAAAAAAAAAAAAAAAAAAAAAAAAAAAAACTCAATCTTTTAACCAAAGAACATGTAAAAAATCAGGGAAATATAAAAGGTTAGAAGTAGGTTTTTACCTTTTTAACCTCTTGATTATTATTATTATTTTACCTTTTTTTGTTCTTTCCTTATGTGTTTGGGCTTTTGACACATGTTTATCTCTCAATAGCCAATAATGTTTTTTGTTGTCTCTCTTGATTTTTACATTATATAGTATAATGAAATAGATTTACATTTATACCTTTTATAAAGTTAAATTACACGGTCTTATATATAGTTAAGTATCATATTTTTGTCTTTTAATAAATTAGTGTCCCTTTTTAATTATTTTTACAAACATGTGTCCTCATTCTGATTTTCGCCCTTTGTGATCTAAAAATAACTTTCAAAATTTTAAATTATCTCTCAATATTTTAGGGTCTATTTGGTTTACTATTTTGACACTTTTTAGAATAGTTTTTTTTTTTTTAAAGTTGAGTTGAGTTGAGTTATATTTAAATATTTTGGATTGATATGTGAAACAACGAGCAATTTTATTGTTTACTTTTAATGAAAAAACCATAATAATATTTCAAGGAGTGAACTAAACGGACCCTTAATATTTGAAATTATTTAGTTGATATAGTAAATAAGTACCACCTTCTCTTCCACAACCATAAAATAACATTTGTAATAGGCTAAAAAGCAGATGTGTTTGTTTTATTATTTTTGGAAAAGTTGAGTTGGATTATTATTACGAGGTAAAATTTGAATTTGAAAATATGTTTGATAAGATTATTTTTTAATCTTTTGTATTTGTTAATTTAGTTAAACATCTCATACAATAAAAGTTTTAAAATTAATAAAAATACCCTCATCCACCCATTAAATGCTGGTAACTGGTGGTTGGCTATCGAGAATATTTGGGTGAGTGAGAGTATTTTTGTTAATTTATAAATTTTTATTATTGGTGGTGTTTAGTTAAATTAACAAATTTAGGAGGTTTAAAGATAATTGAATAAAATTAAATTAAATTTTCAGAATAGAAAAACAAATATGTATTTTTTACAAGATAGAAATAAAATATGATAGAAATAACGACCAAACATGATCATTTTAATAATTCATCTTAACCATCTTTAGCAAGAAAAATCATTATATTTTGTCTTTAAATAATTATTGATTACTAAATCTTATTTTTGAATCTCTTGTCAACAATGTAACTACAAATGATTGCTTTTCATTTTAATAAAACAAATATTTTTATATTATTATACATCATTGGAAATGGAACCCAAAATGCGTGCTAGACGAGCAATGCCATAAAAGGAAAATAATATTATAATATTAATTAAAGTGTAATAAAACCTACCCTATATAGGAATAAACTCTACATAATTATAAAAAATTATATTTCTAATTTATAATAGTTATAAATAAGAATAAACTCTATATTATAATAAGTTATAATTTTTCTAATTCCCGTCTTAAAGAAAATTGCCTCCACATAGTAATAATTATCTGTATATTACAAAAAAATATATGGTATGTTATATTAAAAGTTTAAGATGAAATAAAATATTTATCTGAAGTTGTTTGGGACAATAATTTATATTTTAGAGTTGTTATTATATTTTTTAACTTGCAGGTACATTACCTAGCATGAACATTTACTTGTTAAAGCCAAAATTTTCTCAAACATGTTTAGAACTTCTTGACATGAAATTTTTTGTATTTCCGTACTATTATCCTCATAATTATTTCATTTTTCTTATTGTTTAATTGTAGAAACGATTTCTTCTTTTGTTAAAGCATACATAACTTGTTACTCATTTGAATGATTAAGGAAGACATTGGGTGCGTTTGGTTTATTATTTTAGATAGGATTTTAAGAATAATATTGGGTAGTTGGATAGGGGAGTATTACGAGGTAAAATTTAAAAATTTATGAAAAAGCCCTTAGGTTTGCTAATTTAATTAAACACCCTAATGTATAAAATGACAAAAACACCTCAACCACCTGCAGTGCCAGATTCTGGTCACCACGTCCGGAATCTGACCGAAAAATCGCGTTACGACACAGACCGGTCGGATCTGTGTCGTAACGCGTCGTTATGGCCTTTTACGGTCAGATCCACTGCCTCTTGGCCATCGTTGACTGTCAACGACGACCATTTATTTGGCTGTCGTTACGGCTAGATCTGGCATTTTCGGCCAGATCCACCGGAAAAGGCCAGATCGGTGAACTTTCGGCCATTTCTGGTCGGCAGGTAGGCCGTTGTACAGATTCCAGCTACCACCGACAAGTATGGGTCGCGGGGGTGTTTTTGCTAATTTTTAAACTTTTTTCAGAGGGTATTTAATGAAATTAATAACATTATAGGGTCTAAAAGTAATTAAAAAAATAGGGTAATATTTTTGGAATAATATGCCAAACATTATTTGGAGAATATGATTGGAAATATTGGCAGAAATAATAAGCCAAACATGCCCATTAATATTCATTTGATTACTGTAGTGAAGTTATCGAATCTGATCACTCAATTTTACAATGACTCTTTGATTCTCCTCGTCCACTTCATTTGTAACTTCCAATTCATCGATATTGGAGGTTCTAATTTTGTAATGCTTAAAACAATTGACAATTGTCTATGACTTCACATCAGTTGTCATGCAGCAACTGCATTTAAAATTTCATTAAAGACAATTATCTTTGTTGGTTTCAAAATACGATCTTCTATCAATTTCAAAAGTAGACAATTGAAGCACTGAATTGAAACCCTAATATTATTAAAACATGAATTGGAATCATAATATTGTACTACTAAAACATGAATTATGAAATAAGAAATTTTGTTAACTACACCTCTATTAAGTCACAGTATAAAATTAGTTAATCCTATCATTATGACTATAAAGAGGTTTTACTATATTCTATCAATATTTTAAGTCACAAATCAAATTGATATACCCATAATCTATACTCAAACACTGAAAATTTGAGTATTATTTTTTAAAACACATTTCTACTCTATATTAATATAATTATAATATAATATGAAAAATGATTAATCGGTCGCATACTATTATTAATATAATTATGCTTTGTTGACTCATATTTTAGGTCTATTTGGTTTCCTATTTTGACACTTTTTAGAATAGTTTTTTTTTTTTTAAAGTTGAGTTGAGTTGAGTTATTTAAATATTTTGGATTGATATGTGAAACAACGAGCAATTTTATTGTTTACTTTTAATGAAAAAACCATATAATATTTCAAGGAGTGAACTAAACGACCCTTAATATTGAAATTAGCTCTCTTGATTTTTACATTATATAGTATGATGAAATAGATTTACATTTATACCTTTTATAAAGTTAAATTACAGAGTCTTATATCGAAGTCTTATATCGGCAAAGTATCATATTTTTGTCTTTGAATAAATTAGTGTCCTTTTTTAATTATTTTTACAAACATGTGTCCTCATTTTGATTTTCGCCCTTTGTGATCTAAAAATAACTTTCAAAATTTTAAATTATCTCTCAAAATTTTAATATTTGAAATTATTTAGTTGACATAGTTGTAGATGCAAAAAATCTACCGTTATGAAAATAGGGTCTAATCCCGTGAGGTTGAGGCTACTGACAATCCGTTAGACCTGCACACATGAAAGTGCAAGTGTGAAGCTTCCGAAAAACACCGGGGTTGTGTTTGCCATATGCTTTCCGACGCTCAAGTCAGCAAGGCTGAAAGAGATTATTTGATAAGAATTAAGGAGCTTGAGAATTACCAGGAGTCTTGTCGGAAGCTAGGACTACAGCGGAGGCTTCGTGTTCTTGGAAGCAAGAACTTTATGAGCAAATAGATGGTTTTGAGTAGTCTAGATTGACTATTGGAGATTGCCCCTTAATGAGAGGGCAAGCCTCTATTTTTATAGTAAACCCAAGGGGTTAGAATCCTAGTAGGACATTGAGTCCTATTTTTGGGAGATAATCCCTATCAAGAAAGAAATGTGATTTCTTAACCTTATCAGATTAAGTTTAATAGTTTAAATAAGATTTAGAATCCTAATAGGACACTAAGTCCTATTTTGAGAGATAATCCCTATCATGAAAGAGATATAATTTATTGACCTTAACAGATTAAGTTTAATAGTTTAAATAAAATTTTGAATCTTAGTAGGACACTAAGTCTTATTTTGGGAGATAATCCCTATCATGAACGAGATATGATTTATTGACCTTATCATATCAAGTTTAATAGTTTGAGTGAGATTTTGAATATTGATAGAAGATGAAATAGAATGAGATTCTGATTTCCTATTTATATACTGTTGCAGGCTAATGGGTTGAAACCTAGTTTAGCTTAACTTATAGGATAGCCCAACTCATAGAGTTGGTAGTTCACAAGGTGATTTTAAGAATAAGCTCAATCGGGATTGGGTTGAGGCCTTGGGCCGTGACATGTTTATTTCGTTATTGGGCTTCGTCAAGCCCAATACGATTTTTGGCCCTAACAATAGTAAATAAGTATCACCTTCTCTTCCACAACCATAAAATAACATTTGTAATAGGCTAAAAACCGGGTGTGTTTATTTTATTATTTTGAGTAGTATTTTTGAAAAAGTTGAATTGGGTTATTATTACGAGGTAAAATTTGAATTTGAAAATGTGTATGGTTACATTATATTTTAATTCTCTATATTTGTTATTTTAGTTAAGCATCCCCTACAATAAAATTTTTAAAATTAACAAAAACACCCCCACCCACCCATTAAATGCTGGTAACTGGTGGCCGGCTGTCGAGAATATGTGGATGGGTAAGGTTGTTTTTGTTAATTTATAAACTTTTATTATTGAGAGTGTTTAGTTCAATTAACAAATCTATAGGGTTTAAAGATAATTGAATAAAACAAAATTGAATTTTCAAAATAAGGAAACAAATATGTATTTTTTTTAGGATAGGGATAAAATATGATGGAAATAATGCCCTAAACACAATCAATTTAATAATACTCTATCAATATTTTAAGTCACAAATCAAATTGATATACCCATAATCTATACTCAAACACTCAGGCTTCGTTTGTTTCGCATTTGGGAATACTATTATCAATATTTCCCAAAAAGTTAAACAGTTAAAATGTAATTATTTCCAAAATATTATTCTATATTTTTCAATTTCTTTTAAACCTCTTAAATTTGTTAATTTAACTAAACACCCATAAATATTTTTTTTTATAAATTGCAAAAACACTCTGGTCACCCGCCGGCGGTGGCGGCCGCCTGTCCTTATTCAATGGGTGGGTTGGGGATTTTTTTTTTTAACTTTTAATATTTTATTATGGGGGTGTTTAGTAAATAAACAAAGATAGGAGATATTTTTGTTAATTTCCAAATACTACATCGTAATACCCGCCCAGTTTAACTTTTTTCAAAAGACTATTCTAAAAACTATTAGAATAATGAACCAAACGGAGCCTGGAAATTTGAGTATTATTTTTTAAACGCATTTCTACTCTATATTAATATAATTATAATATAATATGAAATATGATTAATCGGTCGCATACTATTATTAATATAATTATGCTTTGTTGACTCATGCTTCTTGGCATAATAAACTAATTCAATTTTACACCGATTACTTCCTTAAACGCGTGAATAACCTACTCGTATAAATTTTATGAGTAATTAAATTAAATTAAATTTGTTGTTAGAGATAGAGTTTGAAAGACTTATCATAAGAAAATAATCAACACGGTGAAAGTTAAAAATGTCAATTTTTAAATTTTAGGTGGTTACAAATAAATATGTGCTTCTAAAGCGAACAATATAAATTGAATTACCTCTGGGTAGTCGAATGGTTCGATAAAGATTTTTGGGTATATTATTCAAGAGGTTTTAAATTTGAATCATTTCTCGGTTGTTAATAGAAGTAGCTACTGGAGCTCTTACCTGACTGGTAATTCTAGAGTTCCGAAGGATTAGTTGAGGTGTACATAAGCTAACCCAGACACTCACCAATCATAAATAATAATTAAAAAAAAAAAAATTAAACTATGATATTATTGGTATCCCTTTTTTTTCTTATTAGACCCCTTTAATTATGTTTTTTCAAATTTCAATTTTACCCATTCTATAAATTACTGAATAGGACTAATTAAAAACCATTACTACAACCAACAATAATTTTCATAAAACCTAATTTCCATTTTACATTATAAAACCTTATTATAATTTTATTTTTTTTCAATGTTTATATTATTCTTTTTGCTTCAACTCTATTTTTTAATTATTATTGCTGGAACAAAACATAACTTACTGTTTTGAGACCCAAGGCCAAAAATCGTGGTGTTTATTTTCAATAAACTTTTTCAAAATTATTTACCAACTTACACGAAAAACAATATTTTATTATAAAAAACAAGAAAATTCACCAAAATATTTAATTTTGCAATCAAATTGATTACTATTATCTTCAATAATATCAAAACAAGATTTCATGAAATGAAAATTTTGTGATTCTTTTGGATCTATACAAAATAAGGATTGATAGAACATGAAATATAAGTAGTTGAAATAAAAATAAGAAGGGTTATGTTGGAAATACATGAGGTTTATTTAAATATTTATACATTCCTAAAAAAAATTAATGGGGTTTATTTAGAAAGGAGGTCTAATAACATAAAATGTGGGGTGCCGACAAGTTACTAAAATTAAATTGGGTTTAAGCTATTACATATTTACAATTAATATTAAAGCGATCGGTGCAGTGTGAGAATTCATATGGACGTTTCAGAATCCAGAATTTAGTTTATATTAGGTCAATTGAAGTCTCTTGTAGGATTTAGTCTAATTTGATTCATTTGTATAGTGAATTATTTATCTTAATTTTATACGAAAGCTTACACTTTTCATGGTTAAATTGTTTATTTTTGTGTATGTTTTGTTAGCCTTTAACAGCTGCTTTGTAGGTTTTAGATCTTTTTACTAAGTAATGCATTCAAGCGATGGACGTAACAAAATTTTGACCGTTGATTCATTATAAGTTAATATTAATCAACGGTCAAGATTTTACCACGTCATTCAGTGCACAAATTCGATATATATAATCTTATTTTTATTTAAATTTTTTTTTTTTAATATGGAAAGTTATCTCTAGCTTAAAAGTTAATGACATTATCCCTCTAAAGTATGATATAATAACAAAAAAAATTTATTTATTTAAATATGATGACATCTAATATGTCTATTCCTTATATTATTTAATTTGATTTCGGCGTCCTAAAGATCTTTAATTTGGCAATTTGTTATCACCATATTCATCTTTGTTAACAAATATTTTGTATTTTTAAATTGCACGTTTAATACATAATCTAATATAGAATTACATCCAGTTAAATATCATGTAAACCTTATGGGCTAGGTAAGTTACAAATATGATAGGTGATCATTTTGTATGATTTGAATACAAAACTTCTGAATAACCTAGAGTTCTATCATCCGACCACAAGTCCAGTGCTTTAGCAAAACTCTTTTTAGTAATATTGAAAACGTTAATTAATATTTTAATAACTCACTTAGAAATTAGTTTATTTTTAAAAATAAACTTATGCAATTTTTATTAATTAATTTTTTTTTTAAATACTTCTATATATTTTTAAATAAAAAACGAAAAAACTGCTCCTATAATAGCACTAGCGGCTAGCTTAGAGTACAAATTTTGTCCAAAACCGACCGTGAAAGCAACGTGAGTATAGGGCACAATTGACATTTTATAACTTGCAACGTGTCCAATGATGATTGGAAAGACACGCTTTCCCTCTGTTGTCACGCATGACCGCCATCATGATATTTGGCGGACCTGTGGAGCCACCAAAATTCCAAACACACCAGTCAGTCAGATTTTCATATTTTAAAAAGAGAAAAAACAAATAAAATAATTATTCTTTCTTCATTATCACAATCTCCGTTTAAACTTTCAAAAAGAGTTCATTTCATTTCCTCCCCGATTAAGTTTCCTTCTCCCTGCTAATTCTCCGTACCATCACTTGATCTTCAAACCATGGTGAGTTAGTTGTCTTTCACTTTGACAACTAAGCTTTATTTCTATTTTTATGTTATCATATTGGGTTTATTGATGTTTGTTGTATTATAATTGCTTTTCTGTTTTGTTTCTGGCTAAGGATTGATTAGATCTGATGTGTGTTTTGAGTTTTGACTGTTTGTTGACTAGAGATCGTTGAAACTCGTGCTGATAAAAGACCTGTTAGTGAGGCTGATTTGATGTATTTTTGAAGTATGATTAGGTTTGCTTGTTAGATTGTATTTAGTTTGTGTTTTTTCTGGTCTGACATGTTAATTTGATTATTAGTGCATGCTTTTGTGGGTATTTGATTTCTGTTAAGGGCATAGATATATATGTTGATTTCTTGTTATTGATGGTAATAATGAAGGACATTTTAAGATAGTGTTTTTGTACATGATGTGTTCCGGTACATTGCACAAGGATGATCATGTGTCCAATTCATTATGGTTTTGCTAATTCACATCTTAGTTTAAGTTAATTGATGATATGTTGATTTTCGAGTCTATGATTAGCATGAATTACAGAACATTTTTACAAATTTTGGAGCCGTTGTCCAAATTAACTGCCAGTCTCGGAGAGAATTAACTAAGCTCTGTTTTTATTGAGGACATCTCAGTGCAGTGTTTAGATGACTTTATTCTCTCTTAATATTGTATGACTTTATTCTCTCTTAATATTGTAAGACTTAAGTCATCCCGTTTATTTTGCCTTTTAAAATTTTGGTTCATCATGATTATGATTGTTGCGTGAAGATTTGGATTTTGGTGATGAATGGGGTTATGTAATTGTTTTTCTTGCCTCTGAACTGCCTTGTTTGACTTGGTTATGTAATGTTCTCTTTACCATCCTTCTTATTGTGTTTATGAGTTGCTTTGTACCAAGCAAATCTAGTGACACCTTATTGATGTGAGATTCAATGGCTTCTGCCACATGTGATTATAATCTTATTTGTATATTGACCATTTGTATGGTAATGTTGAGTTCCACAATGCATCCATAAAGATTGGTGTGTTTATTAGGTTAATGTGGACACTAGTGATCCAATTTTGATAAGGTCGTATATATATATTTGGAAAGGAAGTCCAAAAAGGGGAAACTAGAGGGTCAATTGCAGCTGGGTGCGTCAAAGAATGAGTTTATTATTTTATTCCCTAATGAACTGAAAGTGTTAGATAAGAACATATGGGAGGTTGGGAACTTTTATCTGACAGAAGGTGGAAGCACAATGGAGGAGCCTTAGAGAAAACTTATCTTTAGTTTGCACTTATGGGTTGCTTCAATCAAATGTTTGTCTTAATAGGTAATACCTTTTCATTCTATTCACAGGCTAATGCTGCTTCGGGAATGGCTGTGCATGATGACTGCAAATTAAAGTTTTTGGAGTTGAAGGCTAAAAGAACCTACCGCTTCATAGTGTTTAAGATTGAGGAGAAGCAGAAGCAGGTTATTGTAGAAAAGGTTGGTGAACCTTCTCAAAGCTATGAAGACTTTGCTGCAAGCCTTCCTGCGGATGAGTGCCGATATGCTGTCTATGATTTTGATTTTGTTACTGAGGAGAACTGTCAGAAAAGCAGGATTTTCTTCATTGCCTGGTAAGTATCATGTGCCAAAAGCTATTGTTTTTGTATTTATTGAAAGCTGTATTTGTACTCGTAGCTGCTAATATCCAGTGTCTGTTTATTAAGGTCTCCTGATACATCAAGGGTACGTAGCAAGATGATTTATGCAAGCTCCAAGGACAGGTTCAAGAGAGAGCTAGATGGGATTCAAGTAGAGCTGCAGGCAACAGATCCGACCGAGATGGGTCTTGATGTTTTTAAAAGCCGTGCCAACTAAATAAAAATCTCCAACTCTCATATTGGAGATTCTCTCAATGCTGTCTGCTTTACCTTAGGTGAAGTGTGAATAGTTTGTGGAGGCAGTTTGAACCTGTCTGAATTATGATAGTGGTTTGTTGTTGAAGTTTCACTTATGCTGCATTTCTTCATCTAGAACCAATTCAGTGATTTCGGTGATGTCTTTATTGATTTGATATGGTGTGGAAGTTATGAAATGAGTGGCTACTTATAGTTATTTTTACAAAGCTAAGGTGTTTTAATTTCGTCAGGACCCTTCTAGGTTTTCTGCATCTTTTGACTCGAAAATGAATGTTTTTAGTTTTCTTTCACCCTTGCATCAATTTGTAAGCAATCGAATACTATTCAGAATGCTGGTTTGTCTTCAACAAATAAAGCAGCAACACTGTTGTATGAAACATATCCAAGACAAGCCCGCCCTTCCATTTCTAATGACTTATGGTAGCTTGAAAAATGTGCTTGTTAATAAGTTCAAGTTGTCAGCAGGATGAAATATAAGTGACTATACAAATAAGACAATGGGACTGCTTTTAAGATCATCCGACCAAACGGACAGAAGTGGGGTTGATTGTGTCTGAGCCTTTATATTCCAATTCTCAGTTTCTAAGCCGAATGCCGTATTATTGGCATGAGAGAAAGGTTGTTACAAAGAATCATAACAACTAGTATTTTTCCAACAAATTTATAGCTCAATCGGTAGCCCCAACTGTATAAACGGTAAGGCTTCTTTCAGCTTGATGCTAGTTTGGCGTCCTCATTCAACATTATTATACATTCTCTTCTCTACCTTTACTTTACAAGATTAAGCTAATCTACAAATGAGATTCTCTAAAGTAATATATCTTTCAACTGGTAATGCAGGCTGTCAAAAGGTTAAAAAATGTTACCCTTAAATCATCAGAGTTCTGGCCAAAATCGAGAAAATTGCCAGCTAAGACCATGCTCTGAGTTCAAGGGAAACCTATTTGATTTTCTATGCATAACTGTTACAATCAAGTACCTAGGCATTAACTACTTGAGGAAGTCGTGTGATTGAGGGCATTACATGTAACTTGATTTGGCTTCACACCCCTTCTCACCATGTCATCACGTAATTCAAAAGCCTTGGTGAGCTCTCCTCTAACACAGCAACCATATATTAAGAAGTTATATGCCAGTGTATCAGGTTTAAGACCTTTATTCAGCATGGAGTTCCATAACTTAAGGGCTTCATGTAAATTACCCCTTCTACAGTACTCGTAGATTACTGTTGAATATGTAATACAATCAGGGTGAATGCCATTGTCCATCATTCCACCCAACAGCTCGATAGCCATCTCAAAATTCCCCATTTTGCAAAAGCCGTGGATGAGAATATTATATGTGACAGTGTTTGCAAAAAGTCCTTGAAGCATTGCATCATGCAACTGCACAGCTTTCTCCATATTCCCTTCTTTCGTAAGGTGGTCAAGAAAACAACCATATGTCACCTGATTTGGAAGAGAACCGCTAGCCAGCATTTCCTTACATAGGAGCTCAGCTTGATCCATGAATCCTGCCTTACATAAGCCATTTATAAGAGCAGTATATGTTACAACATTTGGAATGCATTCTTCGCTAACCATTACATCCCAAAGTCTAAATGCCTCCTTCAGATTAGCTGCTTTGCTATTTGCATCAATCATGCTCGTATATAATACATTATCAGGCTTCAACCCTTGGTCATTCATTTCCTTCAAAAGATCAAAATATCTCCTTGTATCATGTTGTTTTAAAGATCCATCTATAAGTACAGTATAACACACAAGATCCATGTCCACACCTCTTTCCATCATCTCCCGACAAGCACCTAGTGCATCCTTTAATCTCCCTTCCTTGCAATAACCATGTAGAAGTGCACTGTAACACATCTCATTTAACTTGTTATGTTCTCTGTGAAGGCCATCCATGAACTCTTTGGCTTCAGACACTCTACCAGCAGAACAAAGACCTGTTATTAGAGGCCTATAGGTGTATGTATCTGGTAGAAGGCCCTTTCCAATCATTTCATCAAACAACTCAAATGCCTTTACCATGTTGCCTTTCCTACAGTGACCTTCAATCATAACATTATAAGTCACTTCATTTGGTATAATGTCACGTTCCACCATTTCATTAAACAATCTAATTGCCACAGCCAGCATATTTGCTTGACAAAGACCAGAAATAAGTGCAGTGTAGGTGTAAGTATTTGGTGTGATGCACTTACCAGTCATCTCATGATAAAGCCTAAATGCCTTGTGCAATTCCCCTTGATTGCAATATCCACTTATTAAGGATGTGTAAGTTATCACCGTGGGCGTCAATCCTTTATCAATCATTTCATCAAGAAAAGATTCAGCTGCATTCAAATTTCCCAACTTGCAATGTCCATTTATCAAAGAATTGTATGGATAGATGGTTGCTTTTATCCCCTCATTAGTCATTTTACCAAGAAAACTAACTGCAACATCCATTTCTCCCCTTCTACATAATGAATCAATCAAAATAGAATAAGTAACATTGTTTGGTCGTAGGCCCTTCTGTCCCATTACATTAAAGAGAAACTCAGCTTCATCAAATTTTCTCTCTTTGCACAAAGAATTGATCAATGCATTGTACACAAACAAATTAGGCACTGCCCCAACTCTCCCCACATTATTTACCAAATCAAAAGCAACCTTGATCTTTCCCTTCCTTCTCAACCCCTCAACAAGACCCGAAACAGCCGCTTCACTTGGAACAAAACCCAACGCAATCATTTCATCTATCAACCCCTCACCAACCTCAAACTCTTGCACTTTGCAGCATCCAAGCACTAATGTACAATATGTAATTACATCCGCTTTTAGTCCTTTTTTTATCAAATTATTCTTCACCTCAATAGCCTCAAAAATTTTTTGACTCTTGCAAAGTCCATGAATCAGGACATTATATATGACAACATTTAAATCAAATCCTTTTGTTTCCACACAACAAATCATTTCCTTGGCTCTAATAAATTCTTTTAATTCACACAAACTCCTAACCACCGCAGTGTATGCATAAACATCAGCCAATAAACCCACATTAACAATCTCATCAAACAATTCCAAAACTAAAACAAAATGTCTAATTTTAACAAGCCCGTTTAAAACTCCACTCAAAGTCCTAACTTCAGGCAACAAATTATTCTCTCTCATTGACCTAAATATAAATACAGCATCAAAAACTCTCTTATTTTGCACATAACTTTGCATCAATAAGTCAAAACCCAAACTTGAGGAAAACCCACATTTCTCATAACAATCTAAGAAAGCATCAAAAGCTTCTTTTGGCGTTAACCCCCGAAGAAGCAATGTTTGCAACAGCGAACTTGCAGGCCAAGATAGGTTATTTTGAACCAAACCGTGAATCAATATGCAAAACGACGTCGTTGAGTGATTGAAGTTTTTGTGCAGGCCTAGAAAATTGAAGAACCTTAAAGCTAACCTGGAATCGTCAAGGGTTTGGATCAAGACCTTCTCCACGTGGTGAGGCTTCAATGTGGTTGATAAGACGGGGTCGTTCAAGGCAACTTTCCAACTCTGTTTTCCTCGTACGATGTTGATGAGGGTGTTGATGAATTTGGTGTCCTCCTTGTCGTCATTACCTGGATTGACAGGTCTAGATAAAGGTAAAGAGTTTCGTTTTGAGTGAAAATTGGAGACCGCGAGAGGCCGGTGACCACGAGTGAACTTCATTTTGAGATTGAAAAGAGAAGTTTGAGCTTGGAAGTGTTACAGGGCAGTGTTTGTTTGATGCCGTGGGACTGAGAATTGGTCGAACCGGCATTTGTTTAAAGTGGGAGGGTCGGATCTGGGAGTCCAAGTTCAATAATGATTTTGTGTGGTTTGGGCTATGACCCAGCCCAGTAATGACCCAGTCGAATTTCAATAGATACCATTTAAACCCCACAATTTTTATAAGTAAGGCCCATCTTCATTTCAAATGAGGGTAGAAATGTAATACTCTAATTTTTATGCCATGAAATTAGTTGGCAGATCGGGGAAATTCCATGTATCAAGTATTCTTCATCAAAATGGAAAATGAAAACTACATTCACAATATATATATTTTTTTGGGTATAAAGTTTGTACTATACTTCATACTTTTTGAATATCAAAATATCTCTAATTTTGTTTTTGTTGTTTATTTTAAATATTTTAATTTTGTTAATTTTGGGAAATCAAAATAAAAAAGAAATGATAAAGAATACCAAGAAAAAATTTCTTTAATATTAATGATATTCTAATTTTATTTATCATTTACAGGATCCGTTCATCACAAAACTTACTTTTACATCACAGCAACAAAATTAAAGTTTTTGGAGTTGAAGGCTAAAAGAACCTACCGCTTCATAGTGTTTAAGATTGAGGAGAAGCAGAAGCAGGTTATTGTAGAAAAGGTTGGTGATCCTTCTCAAAGCTATGAAGACTTTGCTGCAAGCCTTCCTGCGGATGAGTGCCGATATGCTGTCTATGATTTTGATTTTGTTACTGAGGAGAACTGTCAGAAAAGCAGGATTTTCTTCATTGCCTGGTAAGTATCATGTGCCAAAAGCTATTGTTTTTGTATTTATTGAAAGCTGTATTTGTACTCGTAGCTGCTAATATCCAGTGTCTGTTTATTAAGGTCTCCTGATACATCAAGGGTACGTAGCAAGATGATTTATGCAAGCTCCAAGGACAGGTTCAAGAGAGAGCTAGATGGGATTCAAGTAGAGCTGCAGGCAACAGATCCGACCGAGATGGGTCTTGATGTTTTTAAAAGCCGTGCCAACTAAATAAAAGTCTCCAACTCTCATATTGGAGATTCTGTCAATGCTGTCTGCTTTACCTTAGGTGAAGTGTTAATAGTTTGTGGAGGCAGTTTGAACCTGGCTGAATTATTATACTGGTTTGTTGTTGAAGTTTCACTTATGCAGCATTTCTTCATCTAGAACCAATTCAGTGATTTCGGTGATGTCTTTATTGATTTGATATGGTGTGGAAGTTATGAAATGAGTGGCTACTTATAGTTATTTTTACAAAGCTAAGGTGTTTTAATTTCGTCAGGACCCTTCTAGGTTTTCTGCATCTTTTGACTTGAAAATGAATGTTTTTAGTTTTCTTTCACCCTTGCATCAATTTGTAAGCAATCGAATACTATTCAGAATGCTGGTTTGTCTTCAACAAATAAAGCAGCAACACTGTTGTATGAAACATATCCAAGACAAGCCCGCCCTTCCATTTCTAATGACTTATGGTAGCTTGAAAAATGTGCTTGTTAATAAGTTCAAGTTGTCAGCAGGATGAAATATAAGTGACTATACAAATAAGACAATGGGACTGCTTTTAAGATCATCCGACCAAACGGACAGAAGTGGGGTTGATTGTGTCTGAGCCTTTATATTCCAATTCTCAGTTTCTAAGCCGAATGCCGTATTATTGGCATGAGAGAAAGGTTGTTACAAAGAATCATAACAACTAGTATTTTTCCAACAAATTTATAGCTCAATAGGTAGCCCCAACTCTATAAACGGTAAGGCTTCTTTCAGCTTGATGCTAGTTTGGCGTCCTCATTCAACATTATTATACATTCTCTTCTCTACCTTTACTTTACAAGATTAAGCTAATCTACAAATGAGATTCTCTAAAGTAATATATCTTTCAACTGGTAATGCAGACTGTCAAAAGGTTAAAAAATGTTACCTTGAATCATCAGAGTTCTGGCCAAAATGGAGAAAATTGCCAACTAAGACCATGCTCTGAGTTCGAGGGAAACCTATTTGATTTTCTATACATAACTGTTAGAATCAAGTACCTAGGCATTAACTACTTGAGGAAGTCGTGTGATTGAGGGCATTACATGTAACTTGATTTGGCTTCACACCCCTTCTCACCATGTCATCACGTAATTCAAAAGCCTTGGTGAGTTCTCCCCTAACACAGCAACCATATATTAAGAAGTTATATGCCAGTGTATCAGGTTTAAGACCTTTATTCAGCATGGAGTTCCATAACTTAAGAGCTTCATGTAAATTACCCCTTCTACAGTACTCGTAGATTACTGTTGAATACGTAATACAATCCGGGTGAATGCCATTGTCCATCATTCCACCCAACAGCTCGATAGCCATCTCAAAATTCCCCATTTTGCAAAAGCCGTGGATGAGAATATTATATGTGACAGTGTTTGCAAAAAGTCCTTGAAGCATTGCATCATGCAACTGCACAGCTTTCTCCATATTCCCTTCTTTCGTAAGGTGGTCAAGAAAACAACCATATGTCACCTGATTTGGAAGAGAACCGCTAGCCAGCATTTCCTTACATAGGAGCTCAGCTTGATCCATGAATCCTGCCTTACATAAGCCATTTATAAGAGCAGTATATGTTACAACATTTGGAATGCATTCTTCGCTAACCATTACATCCCAAAGTCTAAATGCCTCCTTCAGATTAGCTGCTTTGCTATTTGCATCAATCATGCTCGTATATAATACATTATCAGGCTTCAACCCTTGGTCATTCATTTCCTTCAAAAGATCAAAATATCTCCTTGTATCATGTTGTTTTAAAGATCCATCTATAAGTACAGTATAACACACAAGATCCATGTCCACACCTCTTTCCATCATCTCCCGACAAGCACCTAGTGCATCCTTTAATCTCCCTTCCTTGCAATAACCATGTAGAAGTGCACTGTAACACATCTCATTTAACTTGTTATGTTCTCTGTGAAGGCCATCCATGAACTCTTTGGCTTCAGACACTCTACCAGCAGAACAAAGACCTGTTATTAGAGGCCTATAGGTGTATGTATCTGGTAGAAGGCCCTTTCCAATCATTTCATCAAACAACTCAAATGCCTTTACCATGTTGCCTTTCCTACAGTGACCTTCAATCATAACATTATAAGTCACTTCATTTGGTATAACGTCATGTTCCACCATTTCATTAAACAATCTAATTGCCTCAGCCAGCATATTTGCTTGACAAAGACCAGAAATAAGTGCAGTGTAGGTGTAAGTATTTGGTGTGATGCACTTACCAGTCATCTCATGATAAAGCCTAAATGCCTTGTGCAATTCCCCTTGATTGCAATATCCACTTATTAAGGATGTGTAAGTTATCACCGTGGGCGTCAATCCTTTATCAATCATTTCATCAAGAAAAGATTCAGCTGCATTCAAATTTCCCAACTTGCAATGTCCATTTATCAAAGAATTGTATGGATAGATGGTTGCTTTTATCCCCTCATTAGTCATTTTACCAAGAAAACTAACTGCAACATCCATTTCTCCCCTTCTACATAATGAATCAATCAAAATAGAATAAGTAACATTGTTTGGTCGTAGGCCCTTCTGTCCCATTACATTAAAGAGAAACTCAGCTTCATCAAATTTTCTCTCTTTGCACAAAGAATTGATCAATGCATTGTACACAAACAAATTAGGCACTGCCCCAACTCTCCCCACATTATTTACCAAATCAAAAGCAACCTTGATCTTTCCCTTCCTTCTCAACCCCTCAACAAGACCCGAAACAGCCGCTTCACTTGGAACAAAACCCAACGCAATCATTTCATCTATCAACCCCTCACCAACCTCAAACTCTTGCACTTTGCAGCATCCAAGCACTAATGTACAATATGTAATTACATCCGCTTTTAGTCCTTTTTTTATCAAATTATTCTTCACCTCAATAGCCTCAAAAATTTTTTGACTCTTGCAAAGTCCATGAATCAGGACATTATATATGACAACATTTAAATCAAATCCTTTTGTTTCCACACAACAAATCATTTCCTTGGCTCTAATAAATTCTTTTAATTCACACAAACTCCTAACCACCGCAGTGTATGCATAAACATCAGCCAATAAACCCACATTAACAATCTCATCAAACAATTCCAAAACTAAAACAAAATGTCTAATTTTAACAAGCCCGTTTAAAACTCCACTCAAAGTCCTAACTTCAGGCAACAAATTATTCTCTCTCATTGACCTAAATATAAATACAGCATCAAAAACTCTCTTATTTTGCACATAACTTTGCATCAATAAGTCAAAACCCAAACTTGAGGAAAACCCACATTTCTCATAACAATCTAAGAAAGCATCAAAAGCTTCTTTTGGCGTTAACCCCCGAAGAAGCAATGTTTGCAACAGCGAACTTGCAGGCCAAGATAGGTTATTTTGAACCAAACCGTGAATCAATATGCAAAACGACGTCGTTGAGTGATTGAAGTTTTTGTGCAGGCCTAGAAAATTGAAGAACCTTAAAGCTAACCTGGAATCGTCAAGGGTTTGGATCAAGACCTTCTCCACGTGGTGAGGCTTCAATGTGGTTGATAAGACGGGGTCGTTCAAGGCAACTTTCCAACTCTGTTTTCCTCGTACGATGTTGATGAGGGTGTTGATGAATTTGGTGTCCTCCTTGTCGTCATTACCTGGATTGACAGGTCTAGATAAAGGTAAAGAGTTTCGTTTTGAGTGAAAATTGGAGACCGCGAGAGGCCGGTGACCACGAGTGAACTTCATTTTGAGATTGAAAAGAGAAGTTTGAGCTTGGAAGTGTTACAGGGCAGTGTTTGTTTGATGCCGTGGGACTGAGAATTGGTCGAACCGGCATTTGTTTAAAGTGGGAGGGTCGGATCTGGGAGTCCAAGTTCAATAATGATTTTGTGTGGTTTGGGCTATGACCCAGCCCAGTAATGACCCAGTCGAATTTCAATAGATACCATTTAAACCCCACAATTTTTATAAGTAAGGCCCATCTTCATTTCAAATGAGGGTAGAAATGTAATACTCTAATTTTTATGCCATGAAATCAGTTGGCAGATCGGGGAAATTCCATGTATCAAGTATTCTTCATCAAAATGGAAAATGAAAACTACATTCACAATATATATATTTTTTTGGGTATAAAGTTTGTACTATACTTCATACTTTTTGAATATCAAAATATCTCTAATTTTGTTTTTGTTGTTTATTTCTAAATATTTTAATTTTGTTAATTTTGGGAAATCAAAATAAAAAAGAAATGATAAAGAATATCAAGAAAAAATTTCTTTAATATTAATGATATTCTAATTTTATTTATCATTTACACGATCCGTTCATCACAAAACTTACTTTTACATTTAGAATGTTGCGTTTAATTTAGAAAATATTATGTTAGTGGGAATATTATATTAAGAAGAAGATATATTATCTTGAAAAATTACTAGGAATGTTATATTAATGTGTTTGGTTAGAAGGAATAAATTGGTGGGTATGTTATGTTTATATGTTTGGTTGGGAGGAATAAATTAGTGAATATGTTTTTTAAATTACTGAATTGCCCTTTTTAAAATATTATTATTATTATTTAGATTACTAATTATAACCCTCTATATTATAAAAGTTTAAAAATCAATAAAAACACCCTCATCCACCCAACCACTCTCAACCGCCAACCAGCAGTACCGATAGCCGGCAAACCAAATAGCTCACGGCCGGTCGGATATGGTCGGTTATGCGTCGATATGGCCATTTTTGGCCAAATCGATAAATCTGACCGCAAATGGCTAGAATCGATAAATCTGACCGCAAATGACTAGAACTGATCTGATCAGAAATGATCATATTGACGCACGGTCGGCCAAATTCAACTTGCCATGTGCAGTTTCAATGTTGGCAATCGATAGAATTTGCTAGCAGCCAGCGATTGTGGTAGTCTTGGTGGGCTGAAATTTATTTTAAATATAAGGGTATTAATGTCTAAAAACTTAATTAATTTGGGATAAAATTATAATGATATGTTTATGTAAATTAATTTAAAAAATAAGGGTATTTTTGTCCCTTTTTAAAAAAATAAGTGATAAAATTATAATAAAAATAAGACTAAGATTATCAAATAATCTTAAAATACCAAAAAAACTAAAATAATCAAATCATCTCTTACATTACCAATAATATTTACGATTCATTTTAAAATGTTATTGAAATTTTATATTAGTTAACTCTTGACAATAATAATATAAATAGCCGCGCCGAAGAAAATTCAAACACACCCTTACAGTATTCTATACGGCTAACCCGCGCTGAAGAAAATTCAAACAAATTTCTCCTTCTTCATGATTCCTGTTAAAGCCGTCCATTCCATTTCCAAAACAGCTAGATCCAACGGCTTGCCCTGGCCACGTCACTAATCTCCATCTCTTCATGCTTTCCAACCAAAACCCATTTAATGCATTCTTTCCCAGCCGTAGATTTACCAATTTGATATCTCGCAATCCAAAGGCCTTTACTTTCCACGTCACTAATCCTCGTCCTTCAAAATCCCCCAATTATAATCAACATCGCCGCTCTATATATAAAATACCCCAATCAAGTCTTCAGTCACATCGCAATCTAAGCCCCCTATTTTCTCATTCAAACAACAGTTTCCCGTAAAATCTTTTTGTTTCACTATTTCAATGGCGCCAAAGGCCGAGAAGAAGCCAGCGGAGGAGAAAAAGACTACGGTGGCGGAGAAGGCTCCAGCCGAGAAGAAGCCGAAAGCCGGAAAGAAGCTGCCGAAGGAAGCCGCTGCCGGTGATAAGAAGAAGAAGCGCGCGAAGAAGGGCACGGAGACGTACAAGATCTACATATTCAAAGTCCTCAAACAAGTCCACCCAGATATCGGAATCTCGTCTAAGGCTATGGGAATCATGAACAGTTTCATCAATGATATTTTCGAGAAGCTTGCTCAGGAAGCCTCTAGGCTGGCAAGGTACAACAAGAAGCCAACTATTACTTCTAGGGAAATTCAGACCGCAGTGAGGCTTGTACTTCCCGGTGAGCTGGCTAAGCACGCCGTTTCAGAGGGTACCAAGGCCGTTACAAAGTTTACTTCTTCTTAAAGTAGTTTTAGGTGTTGTTTTGTGAAGGAATGTGTTAGCGATGATTACTGTTTTTTTTTTCTCTTTTTTTGGGATAAATGGTTTGTGATGATGATGTAAGTACTTTTCATGGCTAACTTAAAGTGTTTCTTTTAGAGATGGTTGAAATTAAGTGGAAAATTTACTTATTTTCTTTTGTTCAAAGCGTGATTGGTTCATTTTTGTGTTTTAATTTTTCTCTTATTGTTGATGTGCATCAATTCATATTTTTAATTTTTAAAGAGAATATTTTTCATGTTAATCGTAAGTCCTCATCGACTCACTCCACTTCAAGGATTCAATGCATGAATGGAAATGGGTTTGGTGGCACTTAGAATGGAGACCCCTGGCCATCCTCAGCTGACGAAATTATAGTTGACAACTGCTAAGACATCTACTCATTGCTTTCGCGGTCACTGGCAGTGCGAAAGTATGGGGTTTGATGCTATTGTCTTTACATGGCGAATAGCAACTTCATGTTTGCATTGAGGTTCTAGAGGCTATTGGATTGGGGGATATTCGATGATGCAGTGGTAATGGTTGGTTATAACTGTGTTTCAACGGTTAATATATAGACATGGATTGATGGATAGCCAATATTGCATAATAATCCATTGATCCTGAACTCTTGGAGCGAGATGCTGAAATGAATGTTTAGGCCACCTGTCTTGGCCAGATATCAACCATTTAAGCTGAATTACAGCCTTCACTCAGCTGTTTTTCTGTTTTGCTAAAGAGCCTGAGCGTGGAATAAATCTCCTGCTTAAAAAAAAAGAATATTTTTCCTTTAAACTATGCGAAGGATGAAATGCAAAAATTAGATTTTGTTCAGAATTATAAGGTTCCTTACTTTATGTCATGCATATAATTTGGATAAACGTCAAGAGAAGGGCTTGATTATCTACAAAATAGCAGAGCAATTTCGAACAATCAGTAAGTCTTATTTTTTTTTTTTTTTATGTATAAGATAATTATGAATTATGATAACTAAAGCATAACTTATCACATATATTATTGGTGGAAAATTAACATATTTAATTACATAAATTCAAATCTGAGACGAGAAAAACGTGAGCATCTCATATATATATATAAGGCCGAAATGAAATGATGGTTTATATAACAAGCAAGGGTGTATTAGTCATTTTCCCGTGCTGATAACAAGTTACTTAAACGTGCATCCGCCCCCGTCTCTCTGTTTCTTCCCTTAAAAACTGCAAGAGCAAAACCAAAAGAAATGCCATGATCACAACAACCAACTCTTCTTCACATTCACTTATTTTACATTTATCACCAAACTCTTTTATTATCTTCACATCATGTTTTTCCCTTCTCTTCACTCAATCATCACACGTCTCACAACACGTTGGCCTCTTCTACTTTCTGCTGCAACATGGACAATCCTCTTGACGTTAACAGTGGCCGTGGCTTCTTTTGCTCCTGAATTGGCTTTTGTATCGGCTATATCTCCTTCGTCATCTTTCTCAAGATCATGTTACGCAGATGGGTTTGTTAGGATTCCTTTGGACTTTCCCAGGGAGAGTTTGTGCGTGCCTTCTCGTATGGCGAAGAGGTCCCCGTTGGATTTCTTTGTTCCTACCGTGTTTTCAGCGCTTGTTGTGGTTGGTTCTACTTTCGTGGTTCGATCTCTGGGCTTGTGGGAGACTGGGAGAGCTTGATCATTGATGCTTATATTCCAACCAATTCTTTTTCATAAGATTTTCCAATATAGTCAAATGATTGATGTGATTTCACAACAGAATTCATCAGAATTTGCAAACTTGTCTATTGTTTTTCGGTTCTGTCCAATCTATGTATCCATGCAATCTCATCTCATTTTAGGACAAAATGAATGTTGTTGAATCTTTCTTTATTCGTTTCCCAAATATTAGCCTGAATGCGTGGGACTCTATGGCTCTTGGCCAGGTATCCATTGAATGTTTTTGAGTTTTCTTTTTTTGCGCTTCAGTCTCTCTATGCTTCGTCATATGCGTGTTTTAGGATTTCTCTCATTTCCCTCTCTTTGATTAGCCTTAGCAATTACCATACTCATAACCAGTTTGTATAGATTTTATCATATTCACCAGGACCACGACCACAAACCAGAAATAAAAAGAATGTAAAACAATTCATTAAGCGACATTAGTCATTGCGTGATTATAGGTATAAAAATTACAATAATACTACTCTTCTAAGCAAATTATACTACAAGAGTTTTACAAATTAAACGGTTCACTTGTGGCTGAATGACAAGACTTTAGGTTATCTAGAAGTCTTTATGTTTGAGTCAAACATATTTAGTCTATTGGGCCAGTAGGATATCTAACGGATCTCGAAGATTAGTTGAATCTGACTTATCTAATTCATTAGGCTTGTAGGATTTTTAATAGACCTCGAGGATTAATTAAGGTGCACACAAGCTGATCCAAACACCCTGATCACCAAAGAAAAAATAAAAAAAAGAGTTAAACATATTAAAAGATAAAATTCTTTGTATAACTACTACTTATATACTAATCCAAAAACGTTCTTTATCTATATAATCCCATTATCATAGAATATTTCCAAGAACATATAGAAAGTAGCAATATGAATAATTTCAATTACATATGCTAGTGGTCTTGAGAGAGATATAAAGCCAAATGTAATTCATATAACAAATTTGTATGAAGGTGATTTTCAAGTCTCATGTATTTGTTTGAATTTGAATCATTTGATATGAGTAAGCACTCCAAAATTGAAATTAGGGTTGCTATATTAATGAAAATTTGTAAAAATTATTTATTTTTAATTTTATATTTGGGCCTGAGATAATGATAAGAAAATTATGATCTAAGAAACCCTTAAAAAATTGTTAATGGGTATAGGAATATTATTTTACGATTTTTAACGCTNTGAGAGAGATATAAAGCCAAATGTAATTCATATAACAAATTTGTATGAAGGTGATTTTCAAGTCTCATGTATTTGTTTGAATTTGAATCATTTGATATGAGTAAGCACTCCAAAATTGAAATTAGGGTTGCTATATTAATGAAAATTTGTAAAAATTATTTATTTTTAATTTTATATTTGGGCCGGAGATAATGATAAGAAAATTATGATCTAAGAAACCCTTAAAAAATTGTTAATGGGTATAGGAATATTATTTTAAGATTTTAAACGCTAATTGTTAATGTGTGTAAAAGAGTATTTTTAAGATTCAAAGGCTAATTGTTAATGGGTGTAAAAGAGTACTTTTAAGATTTAAAGGCTAATTGTTAATGGGGGTAAAGATTATTTTTAAGATTTAATAAAGTAAAATTTTGATTTCAGCATGTTAAGAAAATTATTTAAATTATTACAAAAAATAAATAAAATTGAGAGAGAATAGTTTACCAATTGGGTCCATAGCTCAGTGGTAGAGCATTTGACTGCAGATCAAGAGGTCACCGGTTCGAACCCGGTTGGGCCCTATGAGTTAACTATTTTTTCATACATTTTTAACAACAATTTTTTGATGTAAATTCCAACAAATTTTTTTATAAACAGTATCATTTATTCTTTTGACAATCATCTTTGATGTAAACTGCAATTTTTTATTTTATAAATTGCAAGAAAACTTTTTATAAACACCATCATTTATTCTTTCTTGTCAAATCCCGGTAAATTGCAACAAATATAACTTTCCAAACATATATGACAACATGACATAAATTATCACTTATATGCAAAAAAGTTTTTATAAACATGTGCTGACTATTGACAAAAACCTATCACTTCAAGGAAAAAGAATATTCATAGAGCCAAACTTACAGGAAAGGTTAAAGAGAATTTTCAAACGACGGGGTTGTGTAATTCATAGATATTTGGGTGGGGAGTTAATATTATGAATATTTTTCAGGGGTGACTTTAATATTTAAAAAAAAAAGTTAGGGAGTGTGAAGTTCGTAGATATTTTGGGGGTGATTATGAATATTTTTTGGAGTGACTTCAATCACATTAAAATTGGGGGAACCAAAAATTCAATGGCGTCGCCCGGACTCGAACCGGAGACCTTCAGTGTGTTAGACTGACGTGATAACCAACTACACCACGACACCTCATTGAACGAGTCACTCATCTAGTCTTTAATAACACTTTAACTACTTACGATTATTAAATATCAACCGCGTGAAAACTACGGGTCTTCTCTGACCTCGGTCAACTTTTTGGCTCTTCTGCTATTCTTCTCGCAAAACCTTTCTTTCTTCTACGAAACCCTAAATTTTCTCCTCTGCTCCTATACTTTTTTCTATAATTTTCTCTCTTATTTTCTCGTGTTTACTACGTTTTAGTTTTCATTAGTTTATTTTATTTTTAATTTTAATTTTAATTAAAGATGTCGAGCTCTTTAGATATGTCTCTAGATGACATCATCAAGAACAACAAAAAGTCCGGATCCGGAAACTTCCGTGGCCGCGGACGAGGATCCGGACCTGGACCAGCTCGCCGCTTCTCCAACCGGGGCGCCAATCGTGCGGCACCTTATAGCGCCGCCAAGGTAATTTAAAAGTTTTAGGTTTTAGATCTGTAATCGTTGTAGTTATTTGTGCTTAAGTCTGTTTAAAATTAATTATGTTTTATCTTATTTTGAAGATTCAGGCGCCGGAGACGACGTGGCAGCACGATATGTTTACAGATCAGGGGACGGCGTTTCCAGCTCAGCAAGCGGGTCGGGCCTCCGCTATAGAGACCGGAACGAAGCTTTACATATCTAATTTGGATTATGGTGTCTCTAATGAAGACATCAAGGTAAATATTTATTTTTATGTGGATTTATATTATTTTCACTTTTGATTTTTCAATATCTGTTCGTTAGTTGTATGCTGACAATGATAAGAGAGGTTGCTAGTTTGATTTTTTATGTAATTTTGTTAGGAAAGTATATGTATTAATTGGGAGTGTTTATCAAATCTTTTATGTTTTTGCGATCTGCATGGATAAAGTGGTTCTTATGATTTTATTTTTTCGAAGTCAATTTGAGTTAAGTACTAACATGCTTCTTTATTGCTTAGGAATTCTGCCGTCTATTTCTACTTGATTGGGCATAATTGTCAAAGTCTACATAAGACCAATTTATGATTTATGATTAGTATGAAACTTGTTTATATTTGATTTGTTTGTCTTGAATACAGAGATACTTTGTTTTTTTACTCTCTTTTGGCTGTGCTGGAGTTGTTATTTCTGTTGGATTTGCTACTTATCATTGTTATTGCAATTTCAGTGGTAAATTTATGGGTTATGATAATAGTATTATGTGATATTCTTAATCTTAATGGTCTAGATTTCCTGTTGTGATGTTTAAAATTTTAATGTTGCTGCGATTGTGTGCAGGAACTGTTTTCGGAAGTTGGTGACCTGAAGCGGTACTCAATCCACTATGATAGGAGTGGGAGATCGAAGGTATCTAATCAAGTTTGGCTAAACTGGTCCTTCTGATGAATTCTTTGTGTCCTGCTGTGGTTTAGAAACAAAAAACTCTTTTTCTTAGGGAACGGCAGAAGTAGTCTTTTCACGACGGGCAGATGCTGTGGCTGCTGTCAAGAGATACAACAATGTTCAGCTTGATGGGAAACCAATGAAAATTGAGATTGTGGGAACGAACATCACCACTCCTGCTGTGCCTTCAGCTGCTAACGGAATTGTCAGAAATTCTAATGGATTTTCTAGAGGGTATGACCATTTTGTTAGACGTATGCGTTTGATTGTGCTCTCATGTTGAGTTGGGTTTGAAAGTGCTGAGTTAATTCAAGGTTTTCGCTAATAAAAGTTTTAAATAACATGTAATCTCTAAGGTTTTTTCTTCTTAATCTTCAGTTTTTTAGTTTAAGAATTTATGAAAAAGCAATCATGATTTTAGTGCTGCTTCTTTGATGTGAACATAGTTATGCTATGGTAAGTAACTGATTTAGGCTTTCCACCTCTTCTAACTTTATTCCTGGACTTAAGTTGGCTTTTTTTCTTTCGACTTGAAAGTGTTGAGGTCTATCTACCTTCACAGGTGGTTTTGCGCCGCTGTCAATGCATGCATATCAGCTTGCTGCTACTGCTTTATAAAATGATAATTATGTTGACAATTAATACCTTCCCTTACATGTTCAATTTGTTAGTACCACATCAGTGCACCTAGATAACATCTTTCATAAATAAAAGACAACTTCATAGACAAGATATTGTCATTATAATTTAATTTATCCCTATTGTGACCATTGAAGAAGATTATGGTTATTCATGCTCCTGGTTGCTTATCATTGCGCTTGGAACTTGGTTGATAGATAAGAGAAAGATATAAGCTTTAAGTAGTAAGCCTTGGTGCTAATTGAATTTGCTCAGCTATGTGGGGATTACTTATGGACACATCATCCTCTTGAATTCATTAATTTTTTTATTGATATTTGCTTATAGATTAGCATGTACGGTGGCAATTCTTTTCTCCTATGTGTTTCTGCTGGGATTGATGCATTTTTTTCCTGATTGGTTTTGTCTGTGTTGTATTTTGCAGTGGACAAGGTAGAGGTGGTGCATTTAGACGGCCACGTGGAGGAGCTGGTGGTGGCCGTGGATCTGGAAGAGGTCGTGGACGGGGAAGGGACCACAATGAGAAGATATCTGCTGATGACCTTGATGCTGATTTGGACAAGTATTATTCAGAAGCATCAGAAGCTATGCAGACAAGCTGAACACACATCATGTGTCCCTTGTTTAGTACTGTATCTTTCTTCTGTGACTAAATTGTGATTGACGAGCAACAACCTCGAGTACTTTGTTTATCTTCTTACTAAATCCTACTATTTAGAGAACAAAGAAAACACTACTAGAGAGAACTATTAGAATGTTGGTTTGTGGAATTTGGGCTTTTAATGTCAACTGTTCCTTTGACTTGGGTTTGAAATTTGGGTTAATGGACAACTGTCCAAATGTAATCTGCGAATTTGCTTTTGGTTACATTAGCTTCTTTTGTCCTTTCTCTTCTCTTCCACAAGCCAGAGTATAGAAGCGGCAAATCTGTTTCTTGCTTTCACATGCACAAATAANATGGATAAGAGAAAGATATAAGCTTTAAGTAGTAAGCCTTGGTGCTAATTGAATTTGCTCAGCTATGTGGGGATTACTTATGGACACATCATCGTCTTGAATTTATTATTTTTTTTTATTGATATTTGCTTATAGATTAGCATGTACGGTGGCAATTCTTTTCTCCTATGTGTTTCTGCTGGGATTGATGCATTTTTTTCCTGATTGGTTTTGTTTGTGTTGTCTTTTGCAGTGGACAAGGTAGAGGTGGTGCATTTAGACGGCCACGTGGAGGAGCTGGTGGTGGCCGTGGATCTGGAAGAGGTCGTGGACGGGGAAGGGACCACAATGAGAAGATATCTGCTGATGACCTTGATGCTGATTTGGACAAGTATTATTCAGAAGCATCAGAAGCTATGCAGACAAGCTGAACACACATCATGTGTCCCTTGTTTAGTACTGTATCTTTCTTCTGTGACTAAATTGTGATTGACAAGCAACAACCTCGAGTATTTTGTTTATCTTCTTACCAAATCCTACTATTTAGAGAACAAAGAAAACACTACTAGAGAGAACTATTAGAATGTTGGTTTGTGGAATTTGGGCTTTTAATGTCAACTGTTCCTTTGACTTGGGTTTGAAATTTGGGTTAATGGACAACTGTCCAAATGTAATCTGCGATTTTGCTTTTGGTTACATTAGCTTCTTTTGTCCTTTCTCTTCTCTTCCACAAGCCAGAGTATAGAAGCGGCAAATCTGTTTCTTGCTTTCACATGCACAAATAAAGTCTTGGGTGCAAGGTATTGGAGGGTTGATTTTTAACAGAATTCCTGAAGCTGCAATGTCTGTGAGTTGCATTGGCATCATAAAGAAGGGAAGACCACATATGAGGTTCTAGGGTTTTTACTTTTTTCATGGGATTTCTTTAACAGGTAAGAGTCTGTTGATTTTGCTGGTTAGGCTCTTAGCTTATTTAGTTACTTGTATTTTCTCTTATACATATTCTCCACAGAAAGTTTTAGATCCCTGATTTTTTGGATGACTGATTGACTGTTGGCATGTGTCAATTGTCCGGTTGATACATGGGTGGGATACTCTGGTGAAGATAATTGCATTTTGGACAATACTAAGTGGATTGTCATGGAGACGGTTCTGAAATAGAGAACAACTTTGATGTTCAGGATCTCAGTGCATCTAGTTTTGTTAATGTGGGGAATTTTTTAATTGCTTGCATGGTTGGGTTTATGTCTTTAGCTGTAGAATTAGCTCATATGTTTATTTTTCATCAATATCATTGGGATACTGTTATCTGTTATTGCATTTCTCCTAGATGACGAAACAATTGTGTTTTTTAATATCTGACAAAGAATTTTGTTTTGTGAAAGCATTCTGTTGTATTTTTGTCTCTATATTGTGGTGCTTGATTCTGTTTAGGCTTCCAGCAAGTGTAAAGTGCATGAAATGATATGGTTTTGTACTTTATGCTCGTGCTGATTTATGTTTCTCATAGAAAGACCAACTGTGGCTGAGTAGTGGTGTCAGAGAAGGCAGCATCAACATTCTCTGATTTTAGTTGGTTGCGAGTGTCTGAAAGTCTGTACCTGCCACTAAAGGATGCTGTTACTAGCTGCTCTAGTCATTCCTCTTTGTGTTGCCTTTGAATAATTTTTCTTCCACTGAGCATGATTGAGGGTGTCACAGATTGCGTGGCCAATCAATGCTATTGTTTGGTTGTGTAGTCTTACTTACATGTAGTTCCATTAGAAGTCTGTAATCAGCGACTTCAAATGTTCATTGGAAGATGTAGCAGCCTCTTAGAAGATGGGGTGCTGATGTTACAACAGTATGATTTTTGGTGCTGCGTAGCTGGTATGCCTTTTGAGACAGGCTCGGATGTTGTCTTCAGGATGGCTTGTTAGATATTTCATTATACGTAGCAGTTGAATGCTTTACTTGACTGGTAAAATATCCATCATTACCTGTGTTGATAATACCATTTTAAGCAGTGATGTTCCCTTATATATCTTTATAGCATTACCTAACCTGTTTTTAGGCTGTATGCTACTCTGGCTAATGTTGAAACTTGTGACTGGCATGAAATAAATCTTATAAATGGTGGAGAGTAGCAATTTGTGTGCTCCTTGATCGTATTAGCAAGCTTTGCCTACTACTCCACTGCTCCATGTCTGGAGAGGTGTCTCTCTCTTTTTATTTTATCTGCTTGTATCGGGTGCCCCAGTTGCTTAGGCGGCCTCATTTGGTGAATAGAGCCTTTTTACTGTCTTAGGTTTATGTGATACCTTCGTGAGGCATGGTGAAATCTTTTAACCCATAATTTTGTATTACCTTCTTCAATTTCAACAACAAAATTGCCTCCTTGAAGAAAAAATGAGAGTTCAACCTGGAAATTGCGGAGAATGTATCTTCACTTTTCAGTGGTATCGAACATTATGGTATCGGGTGGTACGTAAGAGTCCGAATGTCATCGAAGTAAGGCAGCTCCATCAGTATGGACCAAATAATATCGAATATTGTGGGCTGTGGGCACCAACATTATTTAGTGGTTATTAGAATATAAAGCTGGTTTTGGTTTTAACTATTAAAATTTTTGAAGAATAATGCATTTGTTTTTAAAAAAATTTATGAACTATTTTATTCTTACATATAAAATTGTTAGAACGTAAATACTCTTAAACTTAAAAACAATTACCCAAGACCCGCTATTGAATTGAACATCACCATCGATGGCAAAATGATGCATAATTGGATAGATCTCGGATGGAAAATAGTCAGATCGTTGTACATCTAACCAAACATAGTTAATATAACATTCACAATAATCTTTAAGATAAATATCTTCCTCTTAATATAATATTTCATGAACTAAACACAAATATTCAAATACCTTTTTCACACTTAAAACAGAGTTCTCTCACTCTTTTAATGACACAAATAATTATTGAATACATGGCCAAAAAGGACATCATATCTAAGAAATGTCTTATGGAAAAAGATGGTCTTATAATTAAAAGAAACGGTAACACCTATACCCCCAGAAGAATAAAATGAAAGGGGTGAAGCATAACGAAGACATGCGCAACAAAGAAAAAATTAGCAAAACTACGCATACAACACACATTACAGTCCTTAACTTAAAACACCCAAACACTTTTTTGATATTTTAAGTGTCCCACTTCGAACCATACAAGAAATCCATTACCGTAACAGCGTCTAGGAAACTAGGAATTCGTTCGCTCCCTCAGCTTCTCCCAGCTGGAAAAGACCCACCCCAACAGGGTATATACTACAGCCTTTATGCAAGACATTATAAAGTTCCAACAAGAAGAGGGCCAGTACCATGGATACAGAAGTCGAAAAAACAGACTTATCAGATGCCGAGGGTACTGCCCAACCTGTTATACATCAACGATACTCAGAATCTTACAAATAATTAACAGCCAGTTTTGCATACTATGGAATAATAACTAATATATCTATATATATATACATGATTGCAACCAATATGTTTATAATCTCTTGAGGGCATGCATGTTAGAGAATATATGGTCACCAAAAAGGAACCATATCAATATCCAGTATTAAACCAAACCATCGTCATTAAATATCCAATTAGATTAGAAAAATATGAAACACATTTCTACGAAAAGCGACAAGTAATAACTAATAATTAATTATAAAGCTTGATGCTAATTAGAAGATTAGGAAATTTCCAATAACTATGTCAATACATCATGGTAATAGACATAAAATAATAATAATAATAAAGAAACTCACAGGGTAGAGAAAGTCCAAAGCATCCCAGGCTGCATGACGAACAGCTCTTGTAGGATACATAGGGCCACCAGGAGAAGTGAAGCTATACAAACATGCCTTTAACCTCGTACTTGTGGCCATTCTAAGTTCCATGCCTGCATAAGTCATACCATATTACATGCAGTTGAAACCGATTATGATCAGTAGACAATATCACCCATCTAAACCTCACAAGGAGTTGAAACAATTTACCTTGGAGAACTCTAATCTGTGAAAGGTAATGCAACAGGACTGGCTCCACCTTCAATTTTTGAAGCTGAAAAACAGCAGAGTTGCAACACCATATGAATGTAACATAGCAATTATATACCAACTCCTCACAAATCGCTGGTGTTGGGATAAAACTTAAATAAGGTTTGTCCATTCAAAGGGTCTGACTGACAAAGCCTAAACCTATTTTGCTATGTATTGAATAAAAAATTTATTAACTCTACCTGGTCTGTCAGTTCAATAACAAAGAAGTCAGCTGGACTCCCAACCAAAAAAGCATTTGGAAAAACAGGAAACTGCTTTAAGAAGCTTTCAAGCTTATCAGCTGCATAGAACAGCACATTGAATTAAGTGTAAATTCTTGTTCAATAGATATTTTTTACAGATAATAACGCCTACCTGAGTTGTAAAAAATTATAAACCTTGAAAGTAGAAGAAGCAGATCGCGTTGGACCTAAAAAGTAATGAATAGTGACCAACTTAATTAGAAAGTAATTCCAAAGTTCACATTATTGTTTTCACATTACATGGAAAAAGCTCAGCACTGAGTAGAACATTCCTAAGATGTAAAATTGAAATGAGCAAGAACACTGGCTCACCTGACCAGGGATTTTGTTTATTTGCTTGTGCTCCAATGCAACTTCCTCAAAAAGATACTGAAGGGAACAGAAAACAGGAAGAGCGTCAAAACATATTACAAAAAATGTTCTGCTTAGATGGTTAACTATCTATTACACTATTGAAAGGACTCCTACCCGAAAAAGGGATTGGAAACGTCTGGTGTTTGCCTGGATGTCAATCCTGCACATAAGTTGAGAATGACTATTAACAAAAAACCCAGCAAGGTACAAGATGAGTATCTTGAAACATAAGGTTAGATTGCAATTATTACATAAAACATACAGCACCACTTCTATAACCAGAACAACCCAAATGAAGCAGACATTCTAATGCATCACCAGAATGGATTATAACAGCAATATAAAAATTGGATCCTTCCCAGACATATAACCAAAAAATAATAATAATAATGTTGGATTAACCAATATTTTTTTATTCTCCAATTTATAAAACAGGAAACCAAGATGGATAGAAGACTGCACGTAAAATAATAGAACCACAGCAGTGCCAGTCTGTTGGAAAATCATCACAAGGATAGTTATGGAAGGAAGTGCACCAGAAAAAACTACAGAGGAGGAAAAGAACAGACTTAGGTATGGAAAACAGTTTGTTTCAAAACGTTCAGAAACATGACAAATAATATAAAACATCAGAATTGCATGTTATGAACTGTTCAAATTCCTTTTTTGAGAACTCAACTATGAAACTCTGGTTTTTAGACTATTGAAATCCATGGAGCACTAGGTGCCTAATTTATATGAAAGCAATGGGAGAATGAAAGAAGATCTAATTGAAACAGTATTTCAGATCTTGTGTAAAGAAAAAATGAAATTTAATTTCTGAAACATTTTCAAAAGCATGGCCTCCTAAAGACATGCAACACAATACTATTTGGCAGTAACAAGATCCAGCTTCCAAAGCCACTAAGGCCATCTCCACAACTAACAATTTTAACGAAAATCAGTACTTAAGTAATTGATGATATTCATACCAAAAAACATTTGTAGCACCTTGTACAAGAGCAGATGAGTAACGTAGGAGCACTTCATTACTGTCAATTTGAACTTCAAATAGCTGCAGCAAAGATACAACAATACAGCTCAACATCATAGGAACATCAAAGCAAAGGAACAAGTTGCAATCATCAGCTAAAATCTTCATTGGCCAAATAGGTAAGTAGTATTTCTAAGAAGACAATACACTACCCATGCCTTTATTTATGGAAACCAATCCACCATAACTAATAAATGATAATAAAACCTCATATGGACATGTATCTAAATTCTTATGGCAATAAAAAGTTGTGATACACCAAGGAAGCTCAAGTAATCAACTCCAACGCTATAATAACCATATAATGTATAGTTAAATATACAAATAAACAAGACAGAATTCCATGGAGTCATAATCATAAGGATGTTAAATAATAAACACTTCAATTACTTCTACTTTTCAAATATAGAATAAGTCCAAAATCAAATTTTAACCTAATCCATCAGTAACATGACATTGCTTGGATATTTGGAGCCTCCACATACATGACTGCACAATAAAAGAGCTGATCCAAAAAACTAAAAGCAAAAGAAGAAAAGAAAAGAAAAACAAAGATCTTCTATCTACCTTGTCTGTCAGTTGAAATGCTGCCAAATCACATATCAATAAAAAGACCAACAATTCCACTACAAGAACCACAGATGATAGAACAAAAACTTTTGTTACTTTAAAAGAGCCTCTTCATAGGACCAAAATAAAGCAACAAAATAGCAGTCTTCGCAGGCTCTCAAGTTCAATTTAGTAAACAATCATGTTAGAAAAGATGTGTCTCATCAGCTTACATGAACTTGAGATTAATTAAATTCCCTAAAAGATTGATATGAGATTTTTAAGACACTTGAATAATATGCTTCCACCATTGAACAAAACTCTTGTAAGAAATAATTACCACAACAAATTTGTTTTGAATGGACATAAAGTCTGATCTATAATTGAAATGTACTGAGCACTATGCTCATTTACATACCCATTTGTGGAACAAGAGGGCGAAAATATGTGATGCAAACGACTGGCTCCACAGGTGGACAATCAAATCGAGGATATGATTTCCACTCTCAGGCACCCGAACATAATAATCAGCAAGCACATCATAAAAGCATAGTTGACCATTAGCACCATCCACAGCAGAATAAATCATACATTCTTCCTTGCTCAGAATTATATCTGTTTACAATTTCAATACAAAATATGAAAACCTATAAGAATTGTGATTACAACATAGCACTTGACAGATGTATCTCGACTGCCTCTAAATCACATGACTGAGTTCTTGTGATGAATAAAGTTTCATTAGCTACTAATCCTGTCCCAGTAAAATAATCTTTTATTCTATGTCAAAATTTCTATAAATATGCCTCCATACATCTGCATCCATGTGGTGCAACAAATCAAATTTGCTACAATACCAATTTACAGGAGAGTATAATTAAGGGAAGGGAATTTCTCTAACACAAAACGTGTTATATATTTGTAACATGGAATGTCGCACTTATTGTAATGTAGAACATTAAGCTTGCAACAAAATATAACTTGCAAATGTTGCAAGTACATATTACTTTCCACATCACAAAAGTTGCATCCCTGTAAATTTTTATCTGTATAATAGCAAATCTAAAACTTCAAAATATGTTCTTTTTCTATTAAATTTTAGGCAAATGTATTTCGCTGACACATTACTATGTTCCAGCCTATACTGACTACGGAGCTATACCAGTGCAGCAAAATAATACTAACAGCAATACTTAAGCCCACCATCTTCAATTCACACCATCCCTCTCCTTCTACAATTGCCATAAAGTATTTCCTAATTCATTGTTCATTAATAAACAAAACTAGGAAGACAATTATTTAATAAAAAGCGGGTAAAAGTTGTTATGATTGCAATGCACACAAAATTTATTACACAAAAAGATCAAGTAAAATAACTAATTAACCAAAATGAAGAGGATTAGAATTAGTAACAACAAGAAGCTCATCTTTATTGACTCATAACCTCAAACTCTTATCTTGCGCACATTATAGATAGAACAAACAAGTATTTTTGCAGCCTTGACTCACCTCTGGCTCGATCATCAATTTCTAGAGCCACATCAGTAAACAACTCTTGCAACAAGTTGCGTCTCTGCGAAGGAGAAGCTAGCGCCTGCAATGAAGTATCATTTTTTAAGAAATCTATAACTAATTTTTTTTTTCTAATACTTTTCAAGCAAATATCAATTTACATTTATAAGCTGTGAAACAAGAACACAAAAAAAGGAATTTCAATCCTATCATTCATTCAACAAATAGAAATTTAAAAGAAAATTTTATTGAACATTTAATCAACTAGACGCTTATTATATTTAATTTTTTTTTCCCAGTCCTCTTCTTTTTCTCATGAAACAAACAAAAAAGTCAACAACAATTCAAAACGAACCCGCTGAAGCTTCTTCTCGATTTCTTGAGTGAGCGCGTTCAGATAAGCTGAGCGTCGATGCGTTGAAGAAGCTTCTAGCATTTCGTTTCAGACCTCAAACAATACTGATCTCATCTGATCGTCACAAAATCAAATCTGTTCTCCCTTTTTAAAGCTTCTTTTTGAATCCACCGTTTTCTATTGGCCTTTAGCCCACCATATCATTGCAAGTAATAACGATTAACTAAATTATTTAAATTGTTAATGATAAGGAATGGTTTATCTGGCGTACCAGGGAAGCAACAGCACGACGAGGCGAGACAATGTGCGGGGAAGGGTCAAATGAAATCGGCACAGATGGGCGTGTCGTGGTGTGTTGTTTAATTTTACACGTGTTTGATTGGCTGAGTTATGGATATATCAAATTAGGATAAATTTAATTGGATTACTTTATTCAGAAGCATGGCTATATATGACTGTCTATTATTATTTTCCACGTGTTAAAGTATTTAAGATTGTTTGCGGACAGCGTTTGCTTTTTCTGATTTTTTTTTTTTTTTTGGTGATGGTGTGTTTCAACTCGGCGCACAGTAAATCTTTACTGACCATCTTTAAGATTTTTTAATAATACTTCTTTTTTTTTTTTTTTTTATCACTGAGTTTTGAAATTGTTTTCGCACCAAGCTAAAGCTTCCTTAGTAAACAAGTTTTTAAAACTATTTTATTTTCATATTTCAAAATAAAAATATGGTAATACACCCTTACACTACTCTATTATCAAATTGATTAATTATATTAATTATATGATATATAAGATATAAAAGTAATAAGAATGTGTGTGAGCACAATATAATAATATGTTTGAAAGTTAAATATTTTGAAACCAGTATTACTACACGGAAAAGTAATTTTATGAAAAAATTTACATATAGAGTGACATGTGATATCCTTTAATTAACATCTCATTCTTGCTCATTTAACAAGTTTCATTTTGTATTTTGCTATTTCATTTATTTCTTGCTGCATCAATCTATATGCATAATAATATATTATTCTTTTTAAATAATGCAAATTATATGATAATAATAAAAAAAATCATCTTTTTATTTTATTAAACATTAGATTAAGTCTTTTAATCATCTATATTGGGCAAGTTATTATTCAATTGGGTTTATGTGTAACAAATCCAATAATAATAATAATAATAATAATAATAATAATAATAATCAATATGAATACTACACATATTCTTCAAATTGATCATGGATGTCTGCACTTAGCACTTTATTTATTTTAAATGAAACATCAACCTAACATCCGTTTAAAGCAATAGTTAGTTATATGGGGGTACACAGTACACTCAGCGCATGAGAAAAGTGTGACAATAAAATAAAGTTATGTCCAGATTCAAATTAAAATCTCCACCTTGCACGTGCTCAAAGTCAAAGCTCCTCGTGAAAATTGATACCAAAGAATATTTAATTATTTTACAACGCTTCATTTCTTAGTAATATGAAATTCGATCACAACATTTGAACACGTCCTGTCAACAACTACCTATACATTTGAATTTTGAACGCTTCAGTGCTGTATGAGTAATGGGGGTTGGTGGCTTCCGTCAATGAGGTTAAGTTTTCAAGATTCCTAATCCTGTCTTTATCTTTACTTTGAAATATATTACACAGTAAAAGCGATTTATAAGTTCTATTAAAAAAAATAGAAGAAACTCAAAAAGTTTTCATCTCTTACGGAGTCCAAAACAGAAGGCCCATCGTTGTGTCTCTTTGCTGTCGATGATTTGATCTTTACTTAAAAAAGAAAATGATAAGAATTACCAAATCACGTGATAAAATCATAATTATTAATTAATATTAACTTATAATAAATCAAGATCAAGATTTTATTACGTCATTCGATACACAAATTCAATTCGATACACAAATTCAGTACATACTCTTCAATAATTATAACATTACTCCTTTAACTAATTATCACAGAGCTTTACCATTAGATCTTAATTGAAGTTACAGCAGAATACTTTTGCTACAATTTTACATGACACGGCATGTAACTGGGACACCTAAAGCTATATCTTTCAAGTCCCTCGTACAAAATCCAAGCATCACATCACTTGATAGCATTAGACGGGCTAAAGTTTCATGTTTTTATATCAGAATCGTCCATCAGTAACGAAATATTAAAAGCGATTCGCACCCAAAATGCATAGATAATTAGATACACAAGAATACAAACCATGTACATGCAGTTGTTAACAAGGATTATTTCACTCAACTAGTTGGTCAGGATCATTAGAACCCAATATATGGCTTGGTGGATAATTTGATGGAAACATAATCAGGATGCAAAGAAAATAAATAAACTCACCAGCCCATTAATGCTCTTCTAACTCTATCTACAATATGTTCTCTAGCTACCATATTAGATAATTGAAATCTACACTTTTCGTCTAAAAGAAACCTGTACAGCTCCCATTCACGATCTGCTGTTGAATATCTTCCAATTTCAGCCTAGAAACCAAGAAAGCAAAGTGTTACAGGCCTTTTGCTTATCAAAATATGTAATTGCACCCAAAAACAAAAACAAAAACAAAAAAAAAAAAAAGGAGAGAGAGAGAGAGAGAGAGATCCAAGAAGCCCATCTGCAGGTTCTGCACCATGTCTTGCATGTATTACACCACCTTTAATGAGAAAAGAAAAAAATTGTTTAGTAGCCATCCATGCCAAAGCATAGAAAGCTAGTATTAGGAATATATAAAAGAGGTCTATGCTAGGGTGCTCTGCACCAATCCCCCTTCAACTGTCATTCAGCAAGTCCATGGAAGCGCAACATGCTGATGGGCCTTTGAATCACTTCACTTCTTAGGTAATGGTTTCTTACCGAGAATATGCAGATCCCAAGTACTTTTAGAGCAAGTGTAACATCATAGAAAACTCGTGGTCTTCCCTTTCCACATAACTCAACAGGGTTAGCAACCAAAAGTTCAGTATCTGGACCTCGATCTGTTATGATCGCACGTAATGGGTGAAGCATTTCCTCCTTTAAACGGGAACAAAGTGCACTTTGCTTATCGGGATCCACAATCTTTTTCCCATCCTTTTGCTGAATAAAAAGGTCCAAATCTCGATAGCCTCTGGAATTTGGTGAGAATCGACCATAAGCTATCTGGGTAAGAAGAAACAACAAACAGCATTTATCAGCAAACAGGAAATGGACATGCACACACACATATATACATATTAGAATGTAAACCAATTTTTCTTGTTAATGCTAAAAAACCTGGACAGTTATGACGAAGTATGCAAATACATTCCTGCATGTTGCAGTCTTTCAATGTTCTCATTATGTCATAAAGGAGTCCCTTGTGATTGACACAATGTATTTGCAGCAATGTATGAGCTGGACTTAGTGAATTGTCAATTATGACATTTGCTTTCTTCAATTTTGTCATATCTGGGCTAAGGGCTTGTGATCGGGTTTCTTTTTGTGATAGCTCAGACCTAAATAATTCTTCAGCCACCACAGGAGACAAGGAAGAGACACCATGATTGTATTCATACTCTGGACCTGCCAACTGAAGTTCACAACTGATGCCCAATTCACCTAACACAGCATGCAATTGTTCACACGTTTCATCCTGTCGTTGTTTTGTGTGTAAGAGTTCCCTGCACCACGATTGTAGAAAATAAGATAAATTGATAACCAGCAGGATTACATCTCAACTTTTTTATTAGTTTGTTACGTTCACTAAAATCAAATTATGCCAAAGATGCTTTGATGATGAAATGGAGGACCACTAATATGGCCATCAACTCTCTTGTTCTCTCCCAACATGCCATTGGCATCTCAATTTAACGGTTTCTTTTTCATCATTTCTGCAATGCATTATTTTTCAATTATTAACAGATATCTCAATGAGCAACAAGTGAAAGCATGAATTAATGCAGTGAAAATCAGTACAAAAAGAGAATAAATGTATGATAGGTCCATTAGTTAAGATGGTTTATCCACTCTCTCTGATCAATAACTATTCAATACCTAGTAAATGAAACATCAATAATTAGGTTTACTTCCATAATATACAGCCCCCCAAATGAAGGTACATTAATCTGATAATCAAAAGGCTTGTAAGCTCCATCAAAAAAACCATAAACATAAAGAGAAACTCATAAGAAAGTATACTATGAAACTTCACCAAACAAGGTAGATGCAAACTGAAAACCAATTTAACCAGACGAAAATGAAATAACACCTGGTAATTTGTTATTAGGTGTTATTTCATTCGTTAGACTTGAGTCATACTTGTTAGACTTGTTACACAAATTACTAGGTTTACCTTAAAAAAAAAAAAAAAAAATGCAATAACACACTAAATGACATTTGTTAGACTTGAGGCATACGTGGAACACTTAAATGGTCCAAATCAAGTAAATTGTGGACAACATTTTCATTTGTGTGACAGAATGCTGTGGTGCATGATAGCAAAATTTTAAATTAATAAACATTCGTCACATATAACCAAAGAAACGTGAGTATAAAATTTATAAAATTGCCACCAAATATCAGAAGGAAAACCCAAAACAAATCTCACATGTTATCTGTTATAAAGAAGAGGTCCAAGACTCTTCCATCTGGTGTCGTCGTCACTTTCACCCTTTGAATTGTAAGCTCAAGCTCACAAAGAACTTGAGTAACATCTGACATAAGAATTTATAACCATTTCAGAACCACTAATATACTAGCACATTTTACAATCAGAAAAACGTTAAGGGTGTAGATATTTATACTACCATGCAATAATCCTTTGCGGTCAAGGCAAAAGAACTTCAATAAGTAAACTGGTGAAGATGGAGGGCATGTAGGCTGCTGGGCCAAGTAAAATGACACTAAACACGAGGGGCATGCAGATAATAGGCGGTTCTTTAAATTTGACCACCTTACAATAATCGAACCAGACCGAGGAACCACCCATAATACTATGTAGCACCATCTTCCATCAGTTGAGATATCTATAATCAGAGAAGTATCCAAAAAATAAAAACCCTGTCAGGCGTCAGCATACACATAAATTTGATAAAGATGATACTGTTTTTCTTTTTTTCTTTTTTTCAAATGAATTTTAAAAGAAAACTAATAATCAATCAAACAGGAGAAAAGTTTAAAGGCTGTTCAACTAAAAAGGACGCAAAATTTCAAAAAGCTATTTTCCATAATATTCCTTCTGGTTAATCAATCAAAACATTATATATTTTCATACTGATGTCCTAACCCAGCAACTCAATGAATGGTCAAACAAGTTCTAAAACTAATAAACTGCTCACAAAAGATATTGGTATTAACAACAGCACTAAATTCCATGTTTACCAGCTGAAAGCCAAACTCAATCATTCCGTGACATAAAACACAAAATTCAATCAAACAAGTCAAACTCTCAAGTTTTAATAAAGGAAAATATCATCTAAAATTACAGCAAAGAATACCTCCTTTTGCAATGTAAAGCCCGAATTCAAGAATTATTCTGCAAATATCGCATCCGAGGCCGGTTTTATCAGGACAATTAACTGTAATCACATGAGGATCTCCCGAAACTTTGCCCTTTTGGATCACAACGGCGTCGTCGCTCGGCACTCCCATACTGGAAACTGGAAAGTTCCGCCACGACTTTCTTGCAGGGCTGGACCTTTCGTTCTATTACCTAAGAGGGAACGGTCCAGACAGTTGAAAGTTCTTTTTCTTTCTCCAAAAATCGGGAGAGAGAAGTTAAGTGGGGACAAAAATGAGGCGCGGAGCAGCTTTGCTATTTGTTGGACGCATACTTCGGGAGTCCACGTCAGCAACCAAGTTGTATTTGATCAGCACGTGGCTACGTTGTGGTGGTTGATTAATGAAATTATATTTTTCTGTACGTTCGATGAAATGGAGCTCAGTTTGTGGACTTGTGGGGTTCATACTTCATAGTTCATACAGGTGTCACTACTACAAACACTGTTGGTTGTCCACTTTAAACAATGCTACTGTGACGGGTTGGTAGCACTAGGGTCACCGATTTTGTTAAGGAACGTCTTTACGAGCTAATACTATGAAAATTCAAACCCATAAGTCATGGATATAGAACTTGAATTAAAATATCAAAATTTACTTGCGACAAGAATATCAACATGGATATTATAAATAAGATATATTTTTTTAATCTAATTAAATCAAAAAAATTTACACTCTCTTCATAAAATATCTGACACATTAAATGAAATTTCAATATCAAAAATAGTAACATTTAAATAAATACTTAGCACTCTCTATGTTCTTTTTTCATTATTTGACTATGGTTATATGTTATACTCCCTCAATTGTTTTTTAAATATCGTTTTGAAGATATAATTTTTTTTTAAATTAAATGTTGCTTATCTTGTTTACGATAATAAGAGAGAGAAAATGACTATATATATATATATATATATATATATATAATTCAATGTGTGGGAAAAGTTTTTCCCACTTACAAAATCAGAATAAAGCTTTTCTCATCTGCAAAATCAGAGAAAAAAGTCAGGTAAGAGTATAAATTTTGCTTTTTAATATTAATTGTATAATCTATGGCAAACTTTTAATTTTTTTTCTCTGAGCTTTCTCATTGGTAGCCTAGTTATACAATCAGTAACTGTATCAAAGCCAAGGTAAATATCGGATCACAAGCATCGGATTTTGTCCTGGTTTCTGAAAAAGACGCATACAGCCTTTGGGTGATGCCCAAGGGTGTTACATATAGAAGAAACCAGAGTTATGAGTTTAGGATAAAAGATCTCGCCCAGGACGCACGTGAGCTTGGTTTATTAGGCCACGAAAGAGCTTTCTAGAATCTATGTGCCAGGTAATGAGTATACAAATACTATACCGACAAACAATCCTTATTAACTTTTTAAAAAAATGACATGTTAACTTGCAATTGATCAACTCGCATGGATCCTTCCTGCCCAACAATGAGTTTCATTTAATCAATCTATTGCGATTTGTGAGCTATCACATTATATTTGTGAAAGAATGTCAAAGTATTTATCAAACTATCTTTATCCGCCAGTTAATACTTAGATACACGAAACATACCGAATGAAAATATGATGACGAAATGGAACTTCAATTCTTAAATTTGTGCAACTCAGAAGTCAGAACTCACCTCTTGAAAACAATATTGCAAACCTAAATTTCTGTTTATTTATTTTTAAACTCTTAAGCTGGTAAAAAAAGAGAAATCATAAATGGTACCTCATAGGCTCATAGCTCTCTCCTTACATTTGGACCTGGCAGAATTTAATCCAGGAAATGGTAAGAGACCTGTCAAGTTATCGGATGAAGAAATAGCATATCTGAACTTTTAATAGGAAACAGGAAAGGATTAATAGAATTAATGTGAATATAAAAAGAGAAGGAAGGATAGATAGTATCATCATATGGTATGTGCAACGGAAAAATGGAAATGCAGGTCTTTAATGAGAGTTCACAGGATATTGATTCGAATTTCGAACTAATATAGAGCCAAAAATGAATTAGATAGGAACCTAATCAAATGAAAGAATTGCAGTTGAGTGGCAAGTTCTGGTGCAATACCTCTATTAGACTCATATCACCCAGCAAACGAATAATGTGGAGACAAAGAGCAGATCAAACTTATTGAAATCCAGACAAAAACACATATATTAGCTTAAGCATGAAGATATTTTTATTTGTTTAAACTATGAACCTCCAATACCTTATGGGCTAGTACTATTACCAAGTGCAAACAGCTAATATTCACTAAGTTAATGTTGTTATGCAGCACAAAAATCAGACAAGTAATCTACTACTAAAACCATTTCAAGGTTATATGATTACAAAAAACTGCAACTTCTATCAACGCAATTAGAGCAATTCACAAAACTTACCTATCAAGGCCGTCAGCTTCAAGATCAAACCAATTGGCAAGTCAAAAGATGCTTCAGATGATTTCCAGAAACAATGTCGCATACTATCATGAAAAGCAATTTCACTTTCCCTACTTCAGCCTCAAATAGTTTCATTAAAACTCAGATGTTAAAACGCTTCATGTAATTTACACAAACACATGGTCCACACTACATTGTAACACGATTTTGATAAGAAGAATAAAAAAAACAACCCAATAGCTTAGCAGTTCCTTTCATCCACTCGACATATTGCTCCAGTTATTTAAAACAAGAAAAGAGGATAAGCTCTATACACTTCCATTTTTAAAGATAATACACTACTAAAGTAGAATTTAATGCATCTCAACTGTTTATCAGAAATTTCCAGAGCATCAAAATAGCATACAACATAAATTTAAAGAGGAAAACTATACAACCATGCCAAATTTCAAGGAAATTAAAATTTATATTGATTCCATAAAAACATGTAACAGAGAATTACAGAATCACAACGCTACTGACAAAATAACTATCATAGTAATCAGATCTAGATCTAGAGACAAGATCTATTAACAATCAGCCGTCCAACAACCAAATCCTGAAACAACCACCATCTAACAACTTAACCTCCGAAACCGTAGAGGGTTCTGCCTTGCCTCTTGAGCGCGTAGACCACATCCATGGCCGTCACGGTCTTTCTTCTGGCGTGCTCAGTGTAAGTCACAGCGTCGCGAATCACATTTTCCAAAAAGATCTTGAGAACACCACGGGTCTCCTCATAGATCAAACCGCTGATACGCTTAACTCCACCCCTACGGGCCAAACGACGAATTGCTGGCTTTGTGATACCCTGAATGTTATCACGGAGAACCTTACGATGACGCTTGGCTCCTCCCTTGCCTAAACCCTTGCCTCCCTTTCCACGACCCGACATTTTTGAATGAAAGGTTTTGAAGTCTTAAAAGGGGTTTTCTGAGAAGGATAGTTATCGAGTTAGCTGAATTGTTGTGGGAGTGATGTGGAATCGTGAATTAGATGGGATATTTATAATGTGATTATAAATTTTAATCGACGGTAGACAGGCTCGATCCGCGTGAAATAGGAGATTTGAAAAGTTTCGTGAGATAAAGTGTGTTTTCGGGGCTTGGGGCTTTTGGATATAGGCGGGATTAGTTTTGGATCGTTAGATTTTAACTTATCGACGGTCCAAAATGAATATCCTCGTGAAAGGACTCTAATTGGCTGTGATGCTTGACACGTGCTTTGCTTTTTGGGGTTTGGAAATTGGAAATCTTTATGCGGGTCGACAAATGGCCGTTGGATAATCCTTTATCAACGGCTAAGAATGTATATCTGTTTGAAAAAATGAGATGAGATGTGAACCGTAAATAAGATGTTAATCGACGGTTCAAAAGTATTTGTAAGGGTTTCCTGATTTCCTCTGGCGGGTTGTGAAAGAAAGGCAAATGGTGGTAAAAATCTTCTCCTATTCTCTGTCCCAAATTTTGAATGTGCGGGAGACGAAAATTTGGGAGAGTAGCCGCGCAGCACGTGCAATCTGCGTGACTTGTATGCTAGCTTACCCCAAAAATTCTTCACATTTTCTTTCTAAATAAATTTCAACCATACCAATACCTTATTATACACATAATTGCTCTTGCTAATGTATTCATCATTATACAACCATGGATGGGCAAAGTATTCATATTTAAAAACCGAACCTAATCAAGTAATTTGATTTGGGTTCAAGCTACAAAATTATATGTTTCAATAATCAAATTTTTAAGATATTTAGTTTAGAGTAACTATAAAACAAGAGTAATACATTATCTATAAACCCTCTCATACAAATTGGAGTATTTCAAAATGATTTGATGACTTTTAAATTAAATAAGCTAAAAGATATTACATGTGAAATATACAAAATTTGAAAATTACATATGGATGGCAAAATGTTCCACGAGTTTGGACACCGATAGGGAACCGCCTCTATTGGGGCAGGGATAGGAAAGTTAACTTGAGGAATGGGTTGGGTCTCGGGAGCAAATTAATTGCCCATGTTGAAATGAATAGGGAATGGATTTAGTACGAATAATACTACACATGCATCATTCTCATACAATATTATGTGGCAAGATACGGTTGGGTGAAAGTTTAATTTTAACTTTAAATTAGTCAATCATATCTTGCCACATAATGTTGTATGAAAATGATGTATATGTAGTATTACTCATTTAGTACTCCCCACCTCAAATCCACTCCATTCCCCATTATAAAATTAAATAAGAAGTTTCTATAATTATTATAATAAATGGAAATTATTGTATATTTTGTTTATTTCACATTTTAAATGAATGAAGTCTTAAGGGTTATTGAGGAAGAGAAATCAAGAAATAAATGATACTATGACACATTGGAAATTATTTTACAATTTAGTGTCTTTTTTTTCCTTAAGTCTTTTGGTTATGACTTGTTTAAACTTCCTACATTTTAATATTGCCACAATATGTTATAGTTATTTTTATTTAGAACATTAATATTATATAGTATTGATTGGCTTTATTATAATGCTATTTATTTTTAATGTGATTATTTATATAGTTTATATATAAATAAATTTGGGACTGAAGTAGGTTCACGGAACGCATTGCCCATGTTGAGATTCCCCATCCTCGACCAACTTAAGTAATTTGAGGAACGAGGTGGGAATGGAGAGCAAAATCCTAAATGAGGTGGGGAATGGAGGAGACCTCCCCGCCCCCAAATCACTACATTGTCATCCCTAAAATTACCACATCAACTTATAAATAATAGTTTGTATCAATAATTTATATGTGTAGCATCATTCATAAATCAAACACACCATTAGACTTGAAAAAATGAAAAATAAAAAACAAAAATTGTTAATATTCAATATAAATAGTCATTTATTCAACCAAGTGGAATGCTTAAAATTTTTTAATCCATATTGAAGGAAATATTAGGGACTCTACAAGTGTTTAAAGTCTACCCTTAACCGAGCCCCTTAAACGATTTATGATTGGTGCAATATATAGAAATTAAATATACAAACTTTTACACACAAATTAATGTGGCACAATTTATTTATCGACATGTCATTCTTTTGTGTCTATTGAACATTTATTTAAAACGATCTTTATGTGAACTTACTCATTTAGTTTATATGAAATAATTAGTACGAATGAGATACATGTATAGTACTATTTATAATCTATGTAAGTGACCTTTTGTTTGTGGTATATAGAGGTTTTTTTTTTTTTAAATTAATTTGTAATGACCAAGGGAGTTTGGGTTAGCTTACAAATACCATAACTAATTACCTAAGACTCTAGAACTACCGATCGGGTAAGAGCTCTAGTGACTACCCCTATTAGGGGCTGTGAGGACTTGAACTCAAAAGATTATGTAAACTTAGATCCTCATTTGCTCATTTACCATCAAACCACCCAATGGTGGTTTAGCGAGTCATACTACATTACGCGTAATGTAGACAAGTAAATAGCAATGTAACTAATAACTTTTGGAGAAATGCTACGGACATCGATTACTGACACCTAATTTTTGTACCAACGTACTTGGCATTTGAGTCAGAGGCGACCACTCATGGACGTTTGTCCATATTTGATGAACGACCGTTCATTACAAATGGACTATCGTCCATCAATCTGATACGATAATAACAATGGACTCCTGTCCATATCATATGGACGAGAGTTCATTTTCTAGAGACGGGCGTCCACCTAAAATGGACTCCTATCCATAAATTTTTAAAAGACCAAGCAAATTCCTAACAACTTCACTCCATTTAAGTCTTCAATGCTTGCTTGGATGGCCATGTTGTGCACCATATTGCCTCTAGTGTTATCCCCAACTAGAAAAACTTGATGAAAATTAGCGTTGTTGTTCAGCCAAGCTTAAGGGCCTTCACCATTGTAATGAGAAGCCACCCACTTAAGTGTAGCCCACGAATCTTTGTAAGCTACGGGGACATAGTGTTATGGGGTTAATCTGTAATCGACAGAGACGATGATGGCATTAGCCTTGGGGGCTAGAGACGATACAGCATTGTTATAAACGGAGCAAAAAGGTGTGCTTGTGAAGAAGTCTCTGTCGTGATAGTAAACCATGAGAGGCAGCTTTTTGTCTGGTTTAGTTGTGCCTGATGGGATAAAAATACGTGCTAAGAGCCCGGTTTCTGAAACAATAACAACATCTTTGGAGCAGACACCGTTCTGAGAACCATCAATCAATGCAGGAACTTTATCGGAGCCAAAGAATCTCTCCATGTGTCCATCTTTGTAGGCACGAAAATATGGAAGATACTCATGCACTACTTCTTCGTCTGTGCTCAAATCCATTGTTGCATGCAATTGTAATTACATATGAACTAATAATGAATGATCCTGAAGAGAATTCGGACAATTTAAATATGGTATAATCTGTAGTGTTGGGATTGATCATGTTATTGAGAAGATAAAATATTTCATTCCATTCCACACGTTTAACAGAAGATTATGCTGAGTAGTTCTAATGTTTGGTAATGGGCACTGGGGTCCCTGTGAGTTTCACGAGACCTTCTTCTTCCTACCAAATGTTGCACATTTGCTAGTGGAACTTTTGACAATGAAGCCAACAGTTCTCTAACTTCACCTTTTTCTTTTCAAAAGAGGGGATGTTAATTGGATCAATTGGAAAGTGAGACTTATAGACTGGCATCCATGCATGGTCTTTTAAAATTTATGGACAAGTATCCATTATAGGTGGACGCCCGTCCATAGAAAATAGACGCCCGTCCATAGAAAATGGACTCCTGTTCATATTATATGGACGATGGTCCATTATTATTTTCATACCAAATTGATGGATGGGAGTCCATTTGTAATGAACAATCATCCATCAAATATAGACTAGCATCCCTGATTGTTGGACGGTCGTTCATTCACGAAAGACGTGTTAGTGTCCAACATGGCCACCTCTGACTCGGATGCCACGTACATCGATACAAAAATTTGGTGTCAGTGATCGGTGTTCGTAGCATTTCTCTACCTTTTATAGATTGAATATTGGTTAAAAAACTATTGCAAAAAACATTATACTTCTCTATTTTTCGTATTCCCAAATCCTCACCATCCAATTGTATATCTAAATCCTATATCAATTACATTATCTAGTGCCATACATCAAATAAACAAATCTAAAATTTCCATTTTCTTGTAATAAATATCGAAAGAATTTGTGTTTGGAAAGAATAATTCGAATTAAGTAGTTGACGATGGTCATTATGCTTTAAAGTTAGTATGCATTGATTTTTTTCTCGCAAATTTGATTTTCTAACCTTTGTGTTCAAATTTGTGCCATATCATTCTCTCTTCGATGTGGGTTTTAACATGCAAACTTGATTTGTGCATGTCTTGATGTTGGCTAAAGTCTAAAGGTCTACTTATGGCTAGTTGTGGTTGATTTAATTTTAAAATTTAAGTTGTGCCTAGTTTGAAAGCTTAACAAATTTCAACTAAATATTATGCCACTCTTTTTGTCACTTGGTAAACTCAAATATTAATTTCGGGTTTTTACTTGATAGTTTAAGGTTTAAATTTAAATACTAATATTCGATTTTTACTCAGAGTGATGATTGATATACAAAATTTGGATCTCAAATGATGTGATAGTTGATGTGTCAAATATTATATTAACGATAAGAAACACAATATCATACCACAAAATCTTATATTCATTGGAGCAAACGATATGTTCCCACCCGAGGTTTAGTGAAATCCCAAGTTCATACCCCTAGTTGCATTTATTTCAAATTCACACCTTTAAACTGACACTGTTAATTAATTTTGAATTCTAACTTGTGCTATTACCATCCTACCCCTTTACTTTTAATTTCCCCCCCAACACAGCCATCACCACCACTCAGTCGCCAACGTTTTCAGCCTTGTTTTGGTTGGTTTTTCACCTAAAATCACCTCCAACCTCTTCTTTGTAACCCCTACACGAAAACCCAACCAACCCTTTCATCGTTGCACCCTCCCATCGTCGAAAAATGGCCTCTTGGTGTTTTTGTTCTCTCCCAAATTTGCAGCCAGATTCTGGTCGATTCCCCCATTGAAAATTCACTTCGAAGCCACCAATCGAATCCCCTACATTGCCTCTACAAAACCAACCCTCTAATCGATCGTCTTCACTCGCCGTTTGTTGACCAAGTTCCATTCCCACTGCCGTGCGACAGGTTTTTTTGCGCCTCTTTTCCACTGTTTTTTTTTTTTGGGGGGGGGGGGGGGGGGGAGAGGGGCTTTTTGACCCCCCATCATCCTCTTTATTGTGGTTGTTGTGCATTCTTTGGCCACCAGTTATCATCCACCAGCCTAAAATTTCCATTCAAAGTCACGCCCACCAACTGTTTGAGGAAACTCCTTAACTAGTTGCTTAGCCAAGAACATGTTGTTTTTTAGGGATGGGAGGGTGCAACGGTGAGGGGGTCTGGTGGGTTTTGGTGTACGGGTTATAAGGAAGAGGTTGGAGGTGATTTTGGGTGAAAAACTAGCCGGAACAAGGCTGAAAACACTGGTTGTTGGGGGGTGGTGGTGGTGGTGGTGGTTGGATGGTGATGGTGGTTGTGGTTGTGGTTGTGGTTGTGGTTGTGTTGGGGAAATAAAAAGTGAAGGGTAAGATGGTAATATCACAAGTCAGAATTCAAATAAATTAACAATGTTGGTTTAAGGGTGTGAATTTAGAATAAATACGACCAGGGGTATGAACTCTAGATTTCGCCAAACCTCGGGTGGGAACATGTCATTTGCTTTATTTAATGTTGTGGTATTGATATATCACCAACCATATCAATTGGGATCTTAACTTTATATATGTAATATTACTATAATACTAAATATACAAACTCTATATACAAATTCTTTCATACAAATTGATATGACATAAAGTGAATAAATGAATTATACATATAATTAACTCATTAAACATGAATTAATATCGTAAATGATGTGGTAATAAAGTGGCAATAAAAGAGTTATGCCATACCAATTAGTATACATGGTTCTTGCATATAACACCATTCTTAATATTATTCTTTTGTTTAAGTTGGAATAATCTTTAACTCTTAAACCGCTTCTCAAAATTAATGAAGTTTACGATCATTTTACTTGGAAGAAAAAAATCTTCAATTAAGATTATTATTTGGAAATATTTTCTTTTAAAAAAATTCTTTATACACAAAAGATAATTTCCTCAGTTGCCGTATCATATTATTGAGCCCAAAAAAATATTGATTTATAATGAATAACATTATAAATTCGAGTTTATTATTCTAACATATCATCATTATTTCCAGCACTCTATATATATAATATTACTTGGAAGATAAAATTAGGATAAAAAATTAATATATTATATTTTCTTTAAGTTTTTTTTTTTAAATTTTTATAAAATATTTCCCAACTAATATTAATATTAATGAACTATTATAGACTAGCTTGAGCCAAATCCAACTAACCAATTAAGCCCATGTAAGAGGACCGATCCACATCTAAATGATCACACGGTGGTTGCGGGTGCTGATTAAGCCCTACCAGGACGGTCCGATGACATGATGCGATAATACTACGGCTATAAGCAAGCCAACACCTGTGTATGATGTCTGCTTATAGTCGCACAGAGCGGTTAGAGAGAGGGACAAATTCAATCGAATCTGAAGCCGCCGCGCAAAGAGATGCGAAGTTCGATCCGTGGCCCGTTTCTTCAAGCGAATGGAACCGGAACTGGCCGTTTCTGGTCGGGTTCGCCATAACCGGAGCCATAATCACCAAGTTCTCTCTGGCCTACTGGTAATATATCACGTATATAAATATATTTGTTATGCCTAAGGAAATAAGGGCTGACGTGGGAAGAGTCCTGAAGGGCGACCTGCTCCCGTCAGAGCGCACACACACTCAGACCTGCCAAGTGATGTGGACCCACACGCGTCCATTCTCCTGCCACATTCGTGCGATGTCAGCTTGGAAAAAGGGAATGGACATAAAGCCGGATATACACTGACAATCACACCAAACCACGGATTTAGCAATGATTTACGCTTCGATTCAGTATAAAATAGGGGACCCCTTCATTAGGGGGATTCGGCCATTTTACACACAAAAAGAACAAACGAAAATCCTCTCTCTTGTAAACTTTGCTTTGATTTTTTCGTCTGTTGTAAGTCAGCTCGCGACCGCGACCTGACACCCACTAACATCAATACAAATCAGTGGACGTAGGACTTGCTATCTCAGCGTCCGAACCACTTAAAAAACTCCCTCTACAGCTATTTTACTTTTCAGATATTCTATTTTCACATGCATCTACCAGTTATTGATATTATATACGTAAAAATCCGTTGGTGTAAAAACGGCATCACAGTTGGGCGCTAGAAGGAGGGCTGATTTAGTGTCTACCCTTCATCAGAAGAATCTTTGACCTACTGTCTGACAGCTACATAGGCCCGCCAATCTGAACCTGAGCAAGGGAACCAGCATGCAGAAGGAGTCCCCCTGCCCAGAGACCCCTTCCAACATACCTCTAATCTCGCAAAATGCTGCTGGAATACCCCAACAGCCCCGCAACTGGACCCTGCCATCAGGAGTTACCTGGAGAGGTTTTATACTCTCCAGACAGTCAACCAGAGGTTGGACCGTCTGGACCAAGCATGTCTCCACGACAGCCAGAGCCGTACAACCGCCAAATACGCCTGCGGTCGCGCGAAAGCGCGGCAAGGGCGATAGCCCGTGCCGCGAGCACGCAGCGCGTAAGCGCAGGTAAACAAGTGGCAAAAAAAATAAGCCTCACGGTTCCCAAGGGCCGCGAATACAAGGGTGCCCCTAGCAGAGTATCACAAAGCTGAGACTTGCCGAGAGTGGACCCCGAGCTGTCCCATGCCACGATGCAAGCAAACCCAAGCAAAAATGCTGGGCTGGTGGTCCCGATCACCACTAGCAGAGCAATCCCGATCGTTATGCGAGAGGTTACCACACCGCGCGGGCGGTTCGTACCACCGAGGGTCGTGAGAGTGCCCCTCCAACCCGTCGTCTTCACTGCCCATAGTCAGCATGTGTCGAGTGCGGCTGGAAATGCTGGCCGAGGCGAGGAGGAATCCGATCTCCGGACTGTCCTAACCGCAACCGAGAGGGAGGGCTCGCACGGGTGAAAATAACCCCCAATTGGCTCCATTACCGCAAATTGAGGATGGCAGCGAGCTCTGGACAGGTTAGGGAGCACGCAAACAGCAGACACAGGTCGTCCTACATCCCCATTTTCCCCTGAAGTACTGGCTGCCCCACTTCCACCAGGGTTAGAATGCCAGACATGCGGCCGTTTGATGGAAACTATGATACCGCAGGACCATTTGTTGAGTTCAACGACCTGATGGAGCTCCACCAGGTTTCAGACCTTGCGAAATGCCGATGTTTGGCTGTGACCGCTGACTTCTCACGCCAAACGTGGTTAAGGTCGCTCCCAACGGTTCGATCAGTTCGGGGCCTCAGATGAGCGCGACGTTCTTGCGGCATTTCCAAGCCAATCGGAAATTTTCAATCCCTTTGAGCTACCTCGCAACATAAGGCAGAAAGAGACGAATCCCGCAGTCTTATGTTGACCGCTTCCACAGAACTCAACAAAGTGGCTCACCGCCCCGAAGATTCCATCCGAACTCTATAATAGCTGAGTTTCGCCCCGCAAACCGACCTGTGGAAGGAACTGCAGGCTGAGAGATATTTCTCTCACCATTTTCTACAACCTGGCGGAAAAGTATCTCCAAAGAAATTCACTGGCGGCACTTCGCCGTCGCGATCACGGCACCTCATCAGCATGTCATGTCGGGGAGATAACAGGCGACTGATCGTAAAGGAGACATATGATTAGCGAAAAGGGAAGAACCCCGCAACGAGCAAAAAAGTCCTATGCTCCTGTCCCCCCACGACCCGCATAGGACCCAATACACCCCCTGAATGTGTCCATATCTGCGATCCTCGACAAATCCGAGGAAGCCAGCCTGCTCGGTGAGCCAGAACCCATGAAGACTCCTGCAGCGGCCAGGAACAGCAGAAAATACTGTCGGTATATCGATAACGGCATCACACGATGATTGCCGAGCCCTAAAGTAGGCATGAAGAACTTATCAAGAAGGGCACTTCAAGGAGTACATTGACGACTCCCAAAGAAAACCAGGGGAGCGAAAGAAAAAGCGTCGTGATCGCAGCGGGTACAGCAGTGTGAACCTGATCTTCGGAGGTCCGCACCTCGTTGGAACACACGGGGGGCGCAGGATAGGTATGCTCGGGAAGCGCATCAGACCCGTCAGCGTCATGAGCACATCGCAGCGACCTCAGAAAGCCAGGAAGGAAGAACCAATCCCCTTCTGCGAGAAGGAGCAGCTCGCTTGCACCATCCGCACGAGCGCTCTTAATCACCCCCCTATTGGATGTCATAATGTCTGCAGGATGCTTGTGGACAACGGGAGCGCTGTGAACATTCTGTTCAGTCAGCTTTCGATAGAATGAACCTGGTCGAGGCCGACCAAGCCGCCTCGATGCCTCTATACGGTTTTACAGGGGATCACCTAATCCCCAGCGGAACAATCCAGCTCCCAGTCACGCTCGCGACTACACGAAGTGACTAGAGTTACAGAGTTCCTGGTCGTAGACTGCCCACGGCCTTCAATGAATCCTAGGCGACCTCTACTGAGAACCTTTAAGGCAGTTACTTCCATCTACATCTCAAGATGAAGTTTCCCACCCCGTCGGGGATCGGGGAGGTAAGCGGGTCGCAAAGTCCATCACGCGAATGCTATATAAAAGCGGTCCAAATGGCCGACAGGGAAGAGCATTCGCGGTGCACGCCCCGTCAGGCCGACATCATACCGAATCAGCCACAGCCGGTCCCAGAAGATAATATAGATCCGCAATTCAGGAAATCCCCCCGACGGCCCGGTTGAGGATCTGTCTGAGTATCATTGATCCGAAGAGCCGCCCGAATGCTAAGATCGGGAGCTGTCTCGATCCCCAGCTCGCTTCCGCCTGGTGAACTTCTTGAAGGAGAACATTGATGTGTTCGCCTGGTCGCACGCTGACATGGTCGGGATCAGCCCGGACGTTATCTGCCATTCCCTGAACGTCAGCATGAAGCTAAGCCGGTGCGCCAAAAGAAGGGCGATGGATCCAGAGCGGTACGCCGCGTTAAAATCCGAGTGGGAACCTTCTCCGAAAGTGGATCTATCGAAGCTCTCTACCCACCTGGTGTCGCCAATCCGATCCTGGTAAAGAAGCCGAATGGTAAGTGGCGAACCTGCGTAGACTTCAGTGACCTGAATAAGGCTTGCCCGAAAGACAGTTTCCCCCTGCCGGAACGACCAGCTCGTGACGCCACCTCGGGGCACGAGCTGTTAAGCTTATGGATGCATACTCGGGATACAATCAAATCCCATGCATAAGCCAGAGGAGCATACGACCTTCATCACATAGGGGGCTATACTGCTACAAGGTAATGCCCTTCCGCCTCAGAATGCGGGTGCGACCTATCAGAGGTTGGTCAACCGAATGTTCTCCGACCAGATCGGAGGACAATGGAGGTCTATGTAGGACATGCTGGTGAAGTCCCAGGTCGCCTCTGAACATATCAAGCACCTCGCAGAATGTTTGACATACTCCGACTCTACAGAATGAAACTGAACCCTCCAAATGTTCATTCGGGTATCGTCAGGCAAATTCCTGGGATATATGGTCAACCACGCGGGCATAGAAGTGAACCCCGAAAAGATTCAAGCTCTGCTCGATATGAGAGCCCGACCAGCAAAAAGCAGGTCATGGTTTGAACGGCGAATAGCGGCCTCAATCGCTTCATATCAAGGCTAACCGACCGCTGTTTACCATTCTTCAACGTTCTGAAGGCCAATAAGAAATTCGAATGGACTTCCGAATGCGAGCAGGCATTCCGAATTAAAAAGATCATCTTGGGAAGCCACCTCTTCTCTCCAACCTCTTCCACAGGAATCCTGCTCGTCTACCTGTCCGTGTCTCAGTTCGCGGTCAGGCAGCATTATAACGGAGAAAAACTCATGGCCGGTTTTATTAGCAAGTAAACGTATATCGGACGCTGGATGCGTATCCGGAAATGGAGCGTTAGCTTTCTTCGCCCTCTGTCGCGTCCAGGAAGCTACGACCTTACTTCCAGGCCCATACGATCAATGTAATGACGAGTTACCCCCTCAGACAGGTCCTCCAGAAGCCAAGGCCTCAGGAAAGTTGCTCAAATGGGCCATGAGCTGAGCCAGTTCGACCTAAATTATATGCCCAGGTCGACCATCAAAGGGCAGGCTGTTGCAGACTTCATCTCGAGTTCTCCTATCTCCCAAGCGACGCAGTCTAGCCAGTCGGGGCAAACCATTCAGGACCTATCGACCTGGAACCTCTACGTCGACGGTCATCAAACAGGAAAAGAGCCGGTGCGGGTCTCCTCTTGGTAAGCCCCGAGGGGGCTAGTTTCATGGAATTCTCTGATTCGTTTAAGGCGACCAACTGAGTCCGATGAAAGCCCCTGCGCCGGGTTGCGACTCGCCAAAGAAATGGGTGCAACCGCGATCAGTATCTCCAGCGCTCCATGCTGGTCGTAAAAAAATTCTCGGAGAGTACAAGCCAAAGAAGGAAACATGGTCCGCTACTTGAAAAAGCTAAGGCCTCTTTAGGGTCGTTCAGACACTTTAAAATCGCTCAAATCCCCAGGGAGAGCAACTCTATAGCGGACGCCTTGGCGAAGATAGCTCATCATTAGACTCTGAGGCCCCCGATAGCATTCCTGTTCGTTTTGTCGACGCTCCGTCTATCAGCTCGACCGAACAGGCCGTGAACGAGGTTCGTCAGATTCCTGGATGACTCCCATTATACAGTACCTCAAGGACGGGACCTTGCCTGACGATAAGGTCAAGGCAAGGGTCTTGCGATATAGGTCTGCTCGCTTCACACTCATCGGGGACAGCTATCAAGGAAAGGCCAGTGCCCCTCTCCTCCGATGTGTAACCCTTGAGAAGCACTACATCATGCGGGAAATTCATGAAGGGATCTGTGGCAACCACACGGCCGTCGATCTCTCGCGGCAAGATTGTTCGTCAGGGATATTACTGGCCCAAAATCCAAGAAGATCGCACAACTTTGTTAAGAAGTGCGACAAATGCCAGCGGTTCGCGAACATCCCGCGAGCACCCTCTCACGAGCTGGTTACTATGTCAAGCCCCTGGCCGTTTTCCATGTGGATCGACCTTATCGGCCCCATGCCAGTTGGAAAGGGAGGGGTCAAGTACGCCGTGGTCGCGGTGGATTACTTTACAAAGTGGGTCGAAGCCGAGCCACTGGCCACGATCACGACCAGGAAGTTAAAGATTCGTTTTCAAGAACATAGTGTGCCGCTACGGAATTCCTCACACCCTCATCTCAGATAATGGAAAGCATTCGATAAATGATTCAAGCAATTCTGCAACGAGTTGGGCATCCACAAGAAATTCGCCTCAGTCGCCAGGCCGCAAGCGATGGCCATTGAAGCGGTCACAAGACCATCAAGCACACTCTGAAGGCCAAGCTCGGCGGCCAAGGGAAATTGGGCTGACGACCTCCCAGAAGTTTTATGCATACAGGCACACTCCAAGGACTCCCCCTCGAAACCCCGTTTTCATTAGCCTTGCTGTGAAGCCATGATCCCTGTCGAGGTCGGACCGGTTCTCTTCGAGGGACCTGTACAACGAGGACGACACGAAGCACTTCTGAGAGCAAGTTTGGATCTAATTGAAGAACGTCGCAGCAAGGCATCGTTAAGGATAGCAGCCTACCAGCAGCGAGCAAAAAAGTTCTTTGACTCGAAGGTCAGGCGAAGAACTTCCAGGTCGGAGACCTGGTGCTAAAGGAAGTTCTCCTTGGGGCTAGAAGCCAAGTGCGGGGTACTAGGCCTAACGGAGGCCCATACCGGATCGACAAAGTATCAGACCAGGGAGCTACCATCTCAAGAGATGAACGGCTCCAAGGTACCCCAGCTTGGAACGCCGAGCACCTTCGGCCATAATATCAGTAATCCAAACTCAGCTCCGTTTTTGATAATTTCTTTTTCGAGCGTTACTTTGTCTACTTAAAACAGTCGAATGTGTTCTGTTCGCATGTCAAAATTTATAATGTAATCACTTATGTGAACCACAATTGTAAATGTGCATATTTATAAAAATGAACTCAAATTGCAAAGAAGTCATATACAAAAGTTTAAAGACTCGAGTACAAAAGGAGCGACTCTCTAAACACTAAGGCTGGTCGGGAATCCTTCGACCGGACCACCAGCCTGGTCAGGCCCCTGTCGGTTCCTGCGCCGCAGCAGCCTGGTCCTCCTCGGCCATGGTCCGCAAGGTCGCCTGCCAGAGATTCGGCAGGTCGGAGAAGTCCAAATCAGGATTCTTTTCGCAAAGGACGTAGATGGACCCGATCGCCCAGTCCGCGCCTTCTCCTCCAACCCCTCAGACTGATTCTGCATCTCCGCAGTCAGTGCAGCGACCCTCTCCCCTTTCCTGAAGTTCGGCGTCAAGGGCCAGCCTTTCCTGTTCGAAGGCCCCATTAGCTTCTTCAGCTCGCTGGACCCGTTCGAAAGTCGCCCGCAGTTCTTGTGTCTTTTCGTTGACCTCCTTGGGTGAGACGGCGGTCGTCCTTTGAAGCTCCTTGATCTCCTCTGCACGACGGTCGAGCTCCCCTTCTGGAAATCCACTGATCGCAAGGCGCATCCTTTTGGTGCAGATACCTGTCCGCCGCTTCGAACCTTGTGCTCTTTCAGCTTCGACGGACTCCAAGCTCTGCTCACGCTTCGCGACCTCCTCTTCCAGTCGCTAGTCCCCTTTGCGTCCCCCAGACGCGTCTTCTCCATGGACACTCCTCATCGCAAGTAATCCCTGCGAGCAGAATATGGTTTAGAAACAAATCGGATTGGAATTTCCATACGGTTAATTTACCTTGCTCAGATGCTGAAACGACGTACCACAGGTCTCGCCCGTTATCTGCAAATTCATTGTATACTCCGATAGCTCGCAATCGAGCAGGCCATAAACGATCAGCTGCAGGTACTCGCGAGACTCCCCAACGAATCTAGAACAGGTGCGTCCGTTGCACCTGCCTCGCCCACAGGCTCCTACCCACCTCCGGGACCCCTGACCGACCTAAGAGGCTCTTCCTCTGATTCGGTCTCCACTCGTCAGGCTGAATTTGCTTTCTCTCTTTTGACTTCTGGCCGGAGCCTCCGCTTGGGGCGAGTAGTCGGTGCCTGAGCAGCCTGTCCCGACCTGGTTGCCCCTTCCGCAGCAGGGCGCTGGGAGCTGGGACTGTTCGCACCGGCTGTCCGGACAGCACGAGCAGCATCAGCCTCCCTCTCGACCCTCGATCGAGGAAAGACAAAAGGTGCCCGGCGGGACTGCCCGATTCTTTGGGGGCATCGTTCCTGCATTCAGTCGTTAGTAATCGAACCAATTCGCGACCAGAAGGGACTAAGTGGACCTACCTCTTGAGTTCTAAGACGCCCGGTCGCTGAAAAAAACCGTACTTCCGCAAGTTCGCGGTCGTCAAAGCTTCCTCGCGTCACGACTGTCTTCGTCTAATACTCCGAAGGATACGAGCCTATCCGGGTCCGAGTAGTGACTGATGGGTCGTTCTGTTAACTGCAAAACAAATCAGGTCGTTATTATGGATCAGGCGAGCAATAATAGACTCAATAAGAAAACCTACTTGGATCTTGAAAACGGCAATAGCCGTTGTACATGAAAAAGAAGAACTTTGACTCGTAGGCCCCCGCATTGCTGGGTAGCTATGTATCCCGGCATGGTAGGTCGCCGAGATAGGTAGTACAGTCCTTATCCCTACTCTTCTTAAGGTAGTAGGCGACACCGAGCTCTACCGCCGTGTCTCCCCTAAGCCGCTCTCCAGCACCATGTACATCGCGACAGCGATGACATACCGTTTGGCGTCAATTGCATCGGCGATCCCGAAATGATCCAGGACCGACCTGATGAGGATGGAAGGGATCCTCCCTCCACCCTTGAGATCTCCTCTGATGGCGGCGAGGCCAGTGTCTGGGCGCCGCGACGGTCTGGTAGGGGTCGAGGAACACCTCTGCGCGAATATCATACTGCGTCTTTATTCTATTATACTCCTCGGAAGTAGAACCGAGTAAACATCGAGGGCTGCGTCCTCGGGGACTTCCCGCGAGGACGAGCTGGCTCCTCCTCGGGTCTGGATGTGGACGGTTCCATTCCAGTCTCCAACAGACAGACATGGTCATTAGGGCCTTTGTGTTCGTCCCGAGTGATGACGGGACGCCTAAAAATCTATCAACGACTCGAGCCGCCGTCCACGGCTCGATCCAGGGCGGCGTCGTGTCTCCGTGAAACGCCGAGAGACCCAACGCCACTATTCCACCAACAAAAAAAAAAAAAAAAAAAAAAAAAAGGAAGAAGGAAAACCTTACTCTCTGAGACGTGAGGCTGTGCCGAAATCCTTTCGATTGCTTGAAAAATGCCGATCGGACGAAAGTTGCTTCTGGCGTGCGAAGGTTTTCTGTTTGAAGCGAAAGAAGTTTCGGTGGCTCATCAGAAAAGTGAGTTTTTATATGGATTGCGAATCGACGGTTACCACCCTTTGAACTGAAACGACAGCCCACTCTCTCTCTCCCCGCATTAAATGCGCCCCACGTCGCATCAACTGACGCAGTAATGGCCCTCGTTTCGGTTACGCTGCGCCACTAACACTGCCAAACGGTGCCACCTCAGCACGCAGAGCATTTAATGTGCCTGACATGCTTTAGCGCGTGCAGACCGCATGGCAGCGTGAACCAGGTTCGTTGAACCTGTACAGGAGCGCCCCTCAATCCAGTCCTAAGGTGGAGATTGTCAGGTCGCTCTGACTGAGGACTGCATAGTCGTGTTCGCCAGAGTTCTGTACCGAGCTCTTCGAGTTCTGTACCGAGCTCTTCCCGTTCAGGTCGGGGCGAGTTAAACTTCAGCGTAACTTAGTTTCCAAGTCCGACCTTCGAACCTTAAAAACTAGGGGGCTTCTGTTTGCCTAGGAAATAAAGGGCTGACGTGGGAAGAGTCACGTGAAGGGCACCTGCTCCCGTCAGAGCAGCACGCACACGTCAGCCTGCCAAGTGATGTGGAGCCCACACGCGTCCATTCTCCTGCCACAAGTCGTGCGATGTCAGCTTGGAAAAAGGGAAATGGGACATAAAGCCGGATTATCACTGACAATCACACCAACCACGATTTAGCAATGATATACGCTTCGATTCAGTATAAATAGGGAGACCCCTTCATTAGGGGATTCGGCCATTTTACACACAAAAAAGAACAACGAAAATCTCTCTCTCTTGTAAACTTTGCTTTGATTTTTTCGTCTGTTGTAAGTCAGCTCGCACCGCACCTGACACCCACTAACATCAATACAATCAGTGGACTAGGACTTGCTATCTCAGCTTCCGAACCACTTAAAAAACTCCCTCTACAGCTATTTTACTTTTCAGAATTCTATTTTCACATGCATCTAACAGTTAATTGATATTATATACGTAAAAATCCGTTGGTGTAAAAACGCATCAACAGTTTGGCGCTAGAAGGAGGGCTGATTTAGTGTCTACCCTTCATCAGAAGAATCTTTGACTACTTGTCTGACAGCTACAATGGCCCGCCAATCTGAACCTGAGCAAGAACCAGCATGCAAGGAGTCCCCTGGCCCAGAGGGACACCCCTTCCAACATACCTCTAATCTCGCAAAATGCTGCTGGGAATACCCCACAACGCCCGCAACTGGACCCTGCCATCAGGAGTTACCTGGAGAGGTTTGATAATACTCTCCAGACAGTCAACCAGAGGTGACCGTCTGAACCAGCATGTCATCCACGACAGCCAGAGCCGTACAACCGCCAATACGCCTGCAGTCCGCGCGAAAGCGCGGCAAAGGCGATAGCCCTGCCGCGGCACTGCAGCGCGTAAGCGCAGTAAACAAGTGGCAAAAATAAGCCTACGGGTTCCCAAGGGCCGGCGAATAGCAAGGTGCCCCTAGCAGAGTATCAGCAAAGCTGAGACTTGGCGAGAGAGTGGACCCCAGCTGTCCCATGCCACGATGCAAGCAAACCCAAGCAAAATGCTGGGCATGGTGGTCCCGATCACCACTAGCAGAGCAATCCCGATCGTTATGCGAGAGGTTACCACACCTCGCGGGGCGGTTCGTACACCGCGAGTCGTGAGAGTGCCCCTCACAACCCGTCGTCTTCACATGCCCATAGTCAGCATGTGTCGAGTGCGGCTGGAAATGCTGGCCGAGGCGAGGAGGAATCCGATCTCCCGACTGTCCTAACCCAACCGAGAAGGGAGGCTCGCACGGTGAAAATAACCCCAATTGGCTCCATTACCCAAATTGAGGAGCTGCAGCGAGCTCTGGACAGGTTGAGGGAGCAGCAAAACGAGCAGACACAGTCGTCTCTTACATCCCCATTTTCCCCTGAAGTACTGGCTGCCCCACTTCCACCAGGGTTCAGAATGCCAGACATCGGCCGTTTGATGGAAACTATGATCCAGACCATTTGTATAATTCACGACCTGATGGAGCTCCACCAGGTTTCAGACCTTGCGAAATGCCGATGTTTGGCTGTCGCTACTATTCTCACGCAAACGGTGGTTAGGTCGCTCCCAACGGGTTCGATCAGTTCGTGCCTCAGATGAGCGCGACGTTCTTGCGGCATTTCCAACCAATCGGAAATTTTCATGCCTTTCTACTACCTCAGCAACATAAGGCAAGAAGAGAACGAATCCCTGCAGTCTTATGTTGACCGCTTCCACAGGGACTCAACAAAGTGGCTCACGCCCCAGAAGATTCCATCCGAACTCTTATAATCTGGAGTTCGCCCGCAAACCGACCTGTGGAAGGAACGCAGGCTGAGACGATATTTTCCTCACCAGATTCTACAACCTGGCGGAAAGTATCTCCGAATAGAAAATTCACTGGCGGCACTTCGCCGTCGCGATCCACGGCACCTCTAGCACATGTCAGGTCGGGAGATAACAGGCGAGCTGATCGTAAAGGAGCAATGATGATTAGCGAAAAGGGAAGAAACCCCGCTACGAGCAGAAAAAGTCCTATGCTCCTGTCCCCCGTCACGACCGCGATAGGACCCAATACCCCCCAATGTGTCCATATCTCGATCCTCGACAAATCCGAGGAAGCCAGCCTGCTCGGTAGCCAGAACCCATGAACTCCTGCAGCGCCCAGGAACAGCAAGAAATACTGTCGGTATCATCGGGATAACGGCATCACACTGATGAGTGCCGAGCCCTAAAGTAGGCTATTGAAGAACTTATCAAGAAGGGGCACTTCAAGGAGTACATTGACGACTCCCCAAAAAAACCAGGGGAGCGAAAGAAAAAGCGTCGTGATCGCAGCGGTACAGCAGTGTGAACCTGATCTTCAGGTCCGCACCTCGTTGGAAACACACGGGGGCGCAGGATAGGTATGCTCGGGAAGCGCATCATGACCCAGCCAGCGTCATGAGCACATCGCAGCGACCTCAGAAAGCCAGGAAGGGAACCATCACCTTCTGCGAGAAGGAGGCAGCTCGCTTGCACCATCCGCACGAGGACGCTCTGGTAACCCCCCCTGATTGGATGTCATAATGTCTGCAGGATGCTTGTGGACAACGGGAGCGCTGTGAACATTCGTTCAAGTCAGCTTTCGATAGAATGAACCGGTCGAGGCCGACCTGAAGCCAGCCTCGATGCCTCTATACGGTTTTACAGGGGATCACCTAATCCCCAGCGGAACAATCCAGCTCCCAGTCACGCTCGGCGACTACGACGAAGTTGACTAGAGTTACAGAGTTCCTGGTCGTAACTGCCCATCGGCCTTCAATGGAATCCTAGGGCGCCCTCTACTGAGAACCTTAAGGCAGTTACTTCCATCTATCTCTCAAGATGATTTCCCACCCCGTCGGGGACGGGGAGGTAAGCGGGTCGCAAAGTGCATCACGCGATGCTATAAAACGGTCCAAATGGCCGACAAAGGGAAAGCATTTCGCGGTGCACGCCCCGTCAGGCCATGACTCAGCCAATCGAGCCACAGCCGTCCGGCAGAAGATAATATAGATCCGCGAATTCAGGAAATCCCCCGAGCGCCCGTTTTGAGATCTGTCTGAAGTATCAGTTATCCGAAAAGCCGAGCGAATGCTAAAGATCGGAGCTGTCTCGATCCCCAGCTCGCTTCCGAGCTGTGAACTTCTTGAAGGAGAACATTGATGTGTTCGCCTGGCCGCACGCTGACATGGGTCGGATCAGCCCACGTTATCTGCCATTCCCTGAACGTCAGCAATGAAGCTAAGCCGTGCGCCAAAGAGAAGGCGATGGATCCAGAGCGTACGCCGCGTTAAAATCCGAAGTGGAGAACCTTCTCCGAAATGGATCTATTTGCGAAGCTCTCTACCCCCCTGGGTCGCCAATCCGATCCTGGTAAAGAAGCCGAATGGTAGTGGCGAACCTGCGTAGACTTCAGTGACCTGAAAGGCTTGCCCGAAAGACTTCCCCCTGCCGAGAATCGACCAGCTCGTTGACGCCACCCCGGGCACGAGCTGTTAAGCTTCATGATGCATACTCGGATACAATCATCCCGATGCATAAGCCAGATGAGGACATACGACCTTCATCACGGATAGGGGGCTATACTGCTACAAGGTAATGCCCTTCGGCCTCAGAAATGCGGGTGCGACCTCAAGGTTGGTCAACCGAATGTTCTCCGACCAGATCGGGAGGACAATGGAGGTCTATGTAGACGACATGCGGGTGAAGTCCCAGGTCGCCTCTGAACATACAAGCACCTCGCAGAAATGTTTGACATACTCCGACTCTACAGAATGAACCTGAACCCTCTCAAATGTTCATTCGGGTATCGTCAGGCAAATTCCTGGGATAATGGTCAACCAGCGGGCATAGAAGTAACCCCGAAAAGATTCAAGCTCTGCTCGATATGGAGAGCCCGACCCAGCAAAAAGCAGTCATGAGTTTGAACGGGCGAATAGCGGCGCTCAATCTCGCTTCATATCAAGGCTAACCGACCGCTGTTTACCATTCTTCAACGTTCTAACCAATAAGAAATTCGAATGGACTTCCGAATGCGAGCAGGCATTCCGGAATATAAAAGATCATCTTGGGAAGCCACCTCTTCTCTCCAAACCTCTTCCACAGGAATCCTGCTCGTCTACCTGTCCTGTCTCAGTTCGCGGTCAGTGCAGCATTAATACGAAGAGGGAAAAACTCAGTGGCCGGTTTATTATGCAAGTAAACTATATCGGACGCTGAGATGCGTTATCCGGAAATGGGAGCGATTAGCTTTCGCCCTGCTGATCGCGTTCCAGGAAGCTACGACCTTACTCCATGCCCTACGATCAATGTAATGACGAGTTACCCCCTCAGACAGGTCCTCCAGAAGCCAGAGGCCTCAGAGTTGCTCAAATGGGCCATGGAGCTGAGCAGTTCGACCTAAAGTATATGCCCAGTTCGACCATCAAAGGGCAGCTGTTGCAGACTTCATCTCGGAGTTCTCTCTATCTCCAAGCGAGCAGCAGTCTAGCGAATGGGCAAGAGCCATTCAGGACCTATCGCACCTGGAACCTCTACGTCGACGGGTCATCAAACAGGAAAAGAGCCGGTGCGGGTCTCCTCTTGGTAAGCCCCGAGGGGGCTAGAGTTCATGGAATTCTCTATCGGTTTAAGCGACCAACAATGAGTCCGAATACGAAGCCCTGCTCGCCGGGTTGCGACTCCCAGCAAGAAAGTGGTGCAACCGCGATCAGTATCTAACGCGACTCCATGCTGGTCGTAAAAAAAATTCTCGGAGAGTACCAAGCCAAAGAAGGAAACATGGTCCGCTACTTGGAAAAAGCTAAGGCCTCTTTAGGTGTTTCAGACACTTTAAAATCGCTCAAATCCCCAGGGAGAGCAACTCTATAGCGGACGCCTTGGCGAAGTAGCTTCATCATTAGACTCTGAGGCCCCCGATAGCATTCCTGTCGTTTTGTCGACGCTCCTCTATCAGCTCGACCGACAGGCCTGTGAACGAGGTTCAGTCAGATTCCTGGATGACTCCCATTATACAGTACCTCAGGACGGGACCTTGCCTGACGATAAGGTCAAGGCAAGGGTCTTGCGAGTAAGGTTCTCTCGCTTCACACTCATCGGGGACCAGCTATACAGGAGAGGATTCAGTGCCCTTCTCCTCCATGTGTAACCCTTAGAAGCAGACTACATCGGCGGGAAATTCATGAAGGGATCTGTGGCAACCACACGGCAGCTCGATCTCTCGCGAGCAGATTGTTCGTCAGGGATATTACTGGCCCAAAATCCAAGAAGATGCGCACAACTTGTTAAAAGTGCGACAAATGCCAGCGGTTCGCGAACATCCCGCGAGCACCCTCTCACAGCTGGTTACTATTTCAAGCCCCTGGCCGTTTTCCATGTGGGGGATCGACCTTATCGGCCCATGCCAGTTGGAAGGGAGGGGTCAATTACGCCGTGGTCGCGGTGGATTACTTTACAAGTGGGTCGAAGCCGAGCCCTGGCCACGATCACGACCAGGAGTTAAAAGACTCGTTTCAAGAACATAGTGTGCCGCTACGGAATTCCCACACCCTCATCTCAATAATGAAAGCAATTCGATAATGAGGAGTTCAAGCAATTCTGCAACGAGTTGGGCATCCACAAGAAATTCGCCTCAGTCGCCAGGCCGCAAGCAATGGCCAAGTTGAAGCGGTCAACAAGACCTCAAGCACACTCTGAAGGCCAAGCTCGGGGCAGCCAAGGGAAATTGGGCTGACGACCCTCCAGAAGTTTTATGGGCATACAGGACAACTCCAAGGACCTCCACCTCGGAAACCCCGTTTTCATTAGCCTATGGCTGTGAAGCCATGATCCCTGCGAGGTCGGGACCGGTTCTCTTCGGAGGGACCTGTACAACGAGGACGACAACGAAGCACTTCTGAGAGCAAGTTTGATCTAATTGGAACGTCGCAGCAAGGCATCGTTAAGGATAGCAGCCTACCAGCAGCGACAAAAAAGTTCTTTGACTCGAAGGTCAGGCGAAGAGACTTCCAGGTCGGAGACCTGGTGCTAAAGGAAGTTCTCCTTGGGGCTAGAGAGCCAAGTGCGGGGGTACTAGGGCCTAACTGGGAAGGCCCATACCGGATCGACAAAGTGATCAGACCAGGGAGCTACCATCTCAAGAGATTGAACGGCTCCAAGGTACCCCGAGCTTGGAACGCCGAGCACCTTCGGCCATAATATCAGTAATCCCAAACTCAGCTCCGTTTTTGATAATTTCTTTTTCGACGCGTACTTGTCTACTTAAAACAGTCGAATGTGTCTGTTCGCATGTCAAAATTTATAATGTAATCACTTATGTAACCACATTGTAAATAGTGCATATTTATAAAAAGTGACTCAAATTGCAAAGAAAGTCATATACAAAAGTTTAAAGACTCGAGTACAAAAGGAGCGACTCTCTAAACACTAAGGCTGGTCGGGAAGATCCTTCGAGCCAAGCCACCAGCCTGGTCAGGCCCCTGGTCGGGTTCCTGGGCGGCCGCAGCAGCCTGGTCCCTCGCCATGGTCCGCAAGGTCGCCTGCCAGAGATTCGGCAGGTCGGAGAAGTCCAAATCAGGATTCTTTTCGCAAAGACGTAGATGGACCCGATCGCCCAGTCCGCGCCTTCTCCTCCAACCCCTCAGACTGATTCTGCATCTCCGCATCAGTGCAGCGACCCTCTCCGACTTTCCTGAAGTTCGCGTCAAGGGCCAGCCTTTCCTGTTCGAAGGCCCCATTGCTTCTTCAGCTCGCTGAGCCCTTCGAAAGTCGCCCGCAGTTCTTGTTCCTTTCGTTGACCTCCTTGGTGAGACGGGCGGTCGTCCTTTGAAGCTCCTTGATCTCCTCTGCACGACGGTCGAGCTCGCCTTCTGGAAATCCACTGATCGCAAGGCGGCATCCTTTTGGTGCAGATACCTGTCCGTCGCTTCGAACGCTTGTGCTCTTTCAGCTTCGCGGACTCCACACTCTGCTTCAGCTTCGCGACCTCCTCTTCCAGGTCGCTAGTCCCCTTTGCGTCCCCCAGACGCGTCTTCTCCATGGACAATCCTCATCGCAAGTAATCCCTGCGAGCAGAATATGGTTAGAAACAAATCGATTGGAATTTCCAAGTACGGTTAATTTACCTTGCTCAGATGCTGAAACGACGTAGCCAGCAGGTCGTCGCCCGTACTGCAAATTCTTGTATACTCCGATAGCTCGCAATCGAGCAGCCATAAACGATCAGCTCAGGTACTCGGGCAGACTCCCCAACGAATCTAGAACAGGTGCGTCCGTTGCACCTGCCTCGCCCACAGGCCCTTACCCGACCTCCGGGACCCCTGACGCGACCTAAGAGCTCTTCCTCTGATTCGGTCTCCGACTCTCAGGCTGAATTTTTTCTCTTCTTTGACTTCTGGGCCGGAGCCTTCCCTTGGGGCGAGTAGTCGGTGCCTGAGCAGCCTGTCCCGACCTGTTGCCCCTTCCGCAGCAGGGCGGGGCTGGAGCTGGGACTGTTCGCACCGCTGTGCCGACAGCACGAGCAGCATCAGCCCCCTCCGACCCTCGATCGAGGAAAGACAAACGGTGCCCGCGGGGACTGCCGGATTCCTTTGGGGCATCGTTCGCCATTCAAGGTCGTTAGTAATCGAGACCAATTCGCGACCAGAAGGGGACTAAGTGTGACCTACCTTCTTGAGGTTCTAAAGACGCCCGGTCGCTGAAAAAACCGTACTTCCGCAAGTTCGCGGTCGTCACAAGCTTCCTCGCGTCACGACTGTCTTCGTCTAATACTCCGAAGGATACGAGCCTATCCGGGTCAGCGAGTAGTGACTGATGGGTCGTTCTGTTAACTGCAAACAAATCAGGTCTTTATTATGGATCAGGCAGCAGAATATAGACTCAATAAGAAAACCTACTTGGATCTTGAAAACGGCAATAGCCGTTGTACATGAAAAAGAAGAACTTTACTCGTAGGCCCCCGCATTGCTGGGGTAGCTTAGTATCCCCGCGGCAATGGTAGGTCGCCGAGATAGGTAGTACGTCCTTATCCCACTCTTCTTAAGGTAGTAGGCGACACCGAGCTCTACCGCCGTTGCTCCCCTAAGCCGCTCTCGCAGCACGCGATGTACATCGCGACAGCGATGAAAACGCGTTTGCGTCAATTGCATCGGTGCGATCCCGAAATGATCCAGGACCGACCTGATAAGGATGGAAGGGAATCCTCCCCCACCCTTGAAGATCTCCTCTGAGATCGCGGCGAGGCCAGTGTCTGGGCGCCGCGACGGTCTGGTATGGTCGAGGAACACCTCTGCGCGAATATCATACTGCGTCTTTATTCTATTATACTCCTCGGAAGTAAGAACCGGTAAACATCGAGGGCTGCTTCCCGGGGACTTCCCGCGAGGACGAGCTGGCTCCTTCCTCGGTCTGGATTTGGACGGTTCCTTCCAGTCTGCACATCGACAGACATGGTCATTAGGCCTTTGTTTCGTCCCGAGTGATGACGGGACGCCTAAAAATCTATCAACGCTCCGAGCCGCCGTCCACGCTCGAATCCAGGGCGGCGTCGTGTCTCCGGTGAAACGCCGAGAGACCCAACGCCACTATTCACCAACAAAAAAAAAAAAAAAAAAAAAGAAGAGAAGGAAAACCTTACTCTCTGAGACGTGAGGCTGATGCCGAATCCGTTTCGATTGCTTGAAAAATGCCGATCGGACGAAAGTTGCTTCTGGCGTGCGAAGGTTTTCTGTTTGAAGCGAAAGAAGTTTCGGTGGCTTCATCAGAAAAGTGAGTTTTATATGGGATTGCGATCGACGGTTACCACCCTTTGGAACTGAAACGACACCCACTCTCTCTCTCCCGCATTAAATGCGCCCCACGTCGCATCAACTGACGCAGTAATGGCCCTCGTTTCGTTACGCTGCGCCACTAACACTGCCAAACGGTGCCACCTCAGCACGCAGAGCATTTAATGTGCCTGACATGCTTTAGCGCGTGCGACCGCATGGCACGTGAAACCAGGTTCGTTGAACCTGTACAGGGGAGCGCCCTCAGATCCAGGTCGCTAAGTGGAGATTGTCAGGTCGCTCTGACTGAGGACTGCATGAGGTCGTGTTCGCCAGAGTTCTGTACCGCTCTTCGAGTTCTGTACCGACTCTTCCCGTTCAGGTCGGGGCGAGTAAACTTCAGCGTAACTTAGTTTCCAAGGTCGACCTTCGAACTTAAAAACTAGGGGGCTTCTGTTATGCCTAAGGATAAAGGGCTGACTGGGAAGGTCACGTGAAGGGCGACCTGCTCCCTCAGAGCACACGCACACGTCAGACCTGCCAAGTGATGTGGAGCCCACACGCGTCCATTCCCTGCCACAAGTCGTGCGATGTCAGCTTGGAAAAAGGGAAATGGGACATAAAGCCGGATATACACTGACATCACACCAAACCACGGATTTAGCAATGATTATACGCTTCGATTCAGTATAAAATAGGGGACCCTTCATTGGGGGATTCGGCCATTTTACACACAAAAAAGCAAAACGGAAATCTCTCTCTCTTGTAACTTTGCTTTGACTTTTTTCGTCTGTTGTAAGTCAGCTCGCGACCGCGACCTGACACCCACTAACATCAATACAAATCAGTGGACGTAGGACTTGCTATCTCAGCGTCCGAACCACTTAAAAAACTCCCTCTACAGCTATTTTACTTTTCAGATATTCTATTTTCACATGCATCTAACAGTTAATTGATATTATATACGTAAAAATTCGTTGGTGTAAAAACGAGCATCAACAATATTCGTATCTTATTACAGTTTAACTAATCTAACTGTGATTAATTACTTTCTTTGAATTGCAGAAGAAGATGCCAAGAACTCTCCCTTCGTTCAAAGGCACAAGAGGTGCATTTTTAACTTTATTCGTTCCGTTTTCACTTTTTGATTCGCTTATTAGTTATTATTGTTGTAGCACATTGAATACTGAAATCAATAATGCATAAAGTAATAATCAGATGATAAGAAATTTAATGCTATAAAAACTTTCTATAGAGAATCATTATGGATTGCCGCAGTAACAATCTGTGGAAAATTCTTATCAAGCCTGATAATGCAGTTTCTGATACCATCACTGAACAACTAGTCGTTGATATATTAGAACTTTTTTTCTTTGTTTGGTTTGGTTACTACTTCTATTGGTGTTATTATCTACTGTTTCAACTTCACATGACCATGCATTGGCTTTGAAGTCTTTGAATAATCTGAATCACTACTCTGCTGTTGTTCTGGAAAATTTCCGAATGAATGTCTTGATTTATGTTGCTGCTTTTGTTGTTACTCGAATATTATATGAGCTATCTAAGTTCTTATGAGTATGCACTGTTTTAGATAGCATTGATCATCTATATGATGTAATGGCTTTGATGTTCTGGGGTACAATTGTCAGTCTTATTTTCTGATGAAAAATATCACAGTACTGTTTTTCCATTGAAATATTGGCAGATTTAAACTGCAATCATTTGATACCTTGTTGTGTTTTGTAGGTGATCTTTGAAAGCCATTCTGGTTGCCAGCTTTGAACTCGTGCTTTAGGAGGAGGGGGGCTTCTTTATTTGGTTTTTAATAACAGATGTACTGGATACTCTGTTTTTGAATTCCTATCCTTATGTGTTTAATTTCAAATAATATAGGAGCCTTTATTGGTCTTGAATTTATCTTGACAAACAAAGCGGCAAGGGTTTGACTTTCGTCAATGAGAAATATGCTATATCAGAAACACTGCTGTCTTTGTTACAACATTGTGTGCTTCTGGAGCCTAATGTTACTAGTTCGGAGTTTCACACCTAAAAGGTTAACCGGTTAGGTGGAGACCTGGAGAGACTCTCCCCTTTATAAGCTGAAAAAATACGATTCAAATGTGAAATTCGTTATATTCTTCTCCACGCAATCTTATGACGTCAGTCAAAGGTGGAGCCCCCTGCCAACTTATCCACCTCACTCTCAAATGAATACACAAATCACACGTGGACATTTGACGAGACACTGAAAGATAGATAAAGTCTGTTCTGATACTGCTTATTACGAGTTGAGAGTTTCATATTCAAAAGATTAACCTATTAGGTGGAGGGACTTTCTTATTTTATAAGCTGACCTCTCTAATATGCTTTTGATGTGAGATTCGTTACACTAAGCACTAAACGACCTAACCTACTCTTTTCCTCTATGTCAATTGCTGATGATCAATAGGCCTTAAACAGGAAACAGGAAACAATGTATTTGCTTTTATTAGATATTACCAATTGAAGAAATAGAAATATTGGTCTGATGGTTTGGGTCCCCGAAGTTACCCTGTAGCTTTTAAAGAAAAAAAGACTTTGTAGGGGTTCAAAAAGACCCGAAGATCGTAATAGCAACTAAACCAGCAACTCTTACCGGACTTAACATTTCAGACAAAAAGAAACAGAAAACTACACAATTACAAAGAGAGATACTTGGTATAAAGATTTTATTAATTAAGTATTGTAGCAACAAAATTAGGGCCGATAAAGACTTGGTAGTATTCAACTTGACAAAGGGGAAAAAAAAAAAAAGTAAATGTGGTTTCAGAAAGGGAGAAATCGTCTCACTTATTTCCTATGATGTGTCGATGAACAAGAAAAAGAGAGGCCTAAGGAAAAGCATGAACATTTGACAAGAATATAAATTTTATGCTTCTAAAGCACCTTCCACATTGGAGAGCTGCTGACTGAGATTTTCACTTTGTAATTCTTAGTTCATGCAATTGGCATTCACTACTTGGGAACTCCAAGTCTCAAACGGAAATCCTCTTCCATAAGGGGAAGGCCGTCCCGCAACTTGACCTTTGGCTCCCATCCTAGCAATTCCTTTGCTTTTGTGATGTCAGGTTTTCTCTGTCGTGGATCGTCAGGAGTGTTCTCAACCATTTTTATCTCCACATCAGGTTTGATAAGCTACAAAGTCCAACCCCATTACAAGAGGGAACTCAGTATATTGAAATGGCTTACTGAGAAACATCATTCAATTATATTTGCACGTGGGAGAAAATGGAAAAAATGAAACTAACCTCCTTCACTGTCTCAGCAAGTTCAGTCATGGTAAATTCACCTGGAAATGCACAATATCTACAGTCAGTAATTGGCATGGAAATAAAATTTAGTTTGAGCACGAAAATCTTTCAAGAATATGTAAACCATCTTCGTAGGATCACCTGGGTTTCCAATGTTGATAGGTCCAGTGTTCTCTCCTTCCATGAGGCGAATGAGGCCATCCACCTAAAATATTATAAACAGATAATTATTCTCTTAACACTGAAATTCATTAAAGTAATTATTATTTACTACTGTACCATATCAGAGACATAGCAGAAACTACGAGTTTGTGTTCCAGGCTTTTGAACGGTCAATGGTTCACCTCTGCAAAGAGCAAAATAAGAGTCAGAATAATAGTGGCGTTAATGGCTTTGTTACAGAAGGAGTGAAGTATTTTGCTGTTCTACTAGGACAAAGTAAGAAGAATAAATTATCACGTAAGATAGCATAGAATTGATCAATGCCCTCATATTAGACAAACTGAATTGGTGATACTGTCTTCATTCTAGAAAGGAACAAAGTTGTGCTCGATAAAGGACAAATTGTAAATGTCCAATTAAACAGCAAAGCGAATTAGAAATACACTAATACCATGTAACTCATAAAACAGTACAAGGAGTTACCGTAGTGCCTGTGCTATGAAATTGCTGACCACACGCCCATCATCAATATTCATACGTGGTCCATAAGTGTTAAAGATTCTGGCAATGCGTATTTCTATGAAAAAGATAAAAAGAAATTATCAATGCAAAGATAAAAATTATTGAACATGAAGTAGTTCTGGATAGAGAAGCTGAACGATTACCAATCCCATGCTGTCTATGATAATCAAACATCAAAGTCTCAGCTACACGCTTCCCCTCATCATAACAGCTCCGAACCCCTATTTCACGGAAGAGGATGTGTTAGTGCTGATGCTGTCAAAGACCTGCTTAATGTTTTTAACTTATGTATACTACACATTTACACCATGAACAACGTAATGTGTGCAAGGGAGCAGGTGATGGAGTTTCAAACAAAGTAACTTTCTTAATCCTCTTCAGATTACACAAAACTAAATTGGTTCTAACTAGATAAAGAGTAATCATCGCACTAGATCAACCAAAATGCAAAAGATACAGTTGGGAGGCTAACTTACCGATTGGGTTAACATTACCCCAATAGGTCTCAGGTTGAGGGTGTATAAGAGGATCCCCATAAACTTCTGAAGTTGATGTAAGCAAAATTCTGTTCAACAATATGATAACTGAGTAAAACCAGTTGATGAGGGTGGTAAAATAATATACTACAAAGTAAAGTTTCCTAACCTTGCTCCGACTCGCTTTGCAAGTCCTAGCATGTTCAGGGTGCCAATCACATTGGTCTTAATTGTCTGTTACAATGCCATAAGCTTACCAGTGAGACAATATATTCAGGTTGAATATGCAAATAACACAACGCAGGAGACAACTTTCTCTCATTCACAATGAAAACAGCGCATTGCAATCAGACAAAAACACAGTTCATAAAACATAATGCTAAATAAATAAGTGAAATCTAAGTACACACCTTTACAGGATTGTACTTATAGAAAATCGGAGAAGCAGGGCATGCAAGGTGGTAAATCTGATCAACCTCAATTAACAATGGCTCCGTGACATCTATGAAGAAACAAAAACACGAAGTATAGTTATATCTGTCTTATTATTAAGAAACTATAGTCAGAAGAAAATAATCTGAAAGTCTCCAAATAGTTTAGTTTTCTTTTTTCCACAATGGGTAGGCAGCAGTTCCTACTAAAATACTACCTTAATGAGATATTTCCACATGATACATCTCGAGGTCTTAATTTTCCCTTTTAAAATTCCTGTCTTCATCATCATCTTAACATCAAAAACTGACATTTGTTCCCCATAATGTTTGATGATTACAGCATGAATAGTTTAATGAAATGCTATGTTTAGCAGTAGTTAAATGGGTTAATTTATATTGCAATGCTTTATTCTACTCATCCTAACTTGAATCAATATTCAGAAAACAAGTGGGCAATAGCAATATCGTATCTCAAAAACTAAGTTGTATAAAAACTAATTTAATATGTACACCAAAAATCTTACAACTGAGGAGACTCTGACATCAGAGCCACCACACACGATAACTAAATACTAACAGTAACAGACTAAAAGACAAGAACATACCATGACGAATAAGCTCAAATCTTGGGTGACTAATCCATTTTTTAAGATTGTCCTTCGAGCCAGTGAAGAAGTTATCAACAACAATCACCTGCATAACAAAGTATTAGATGCATTTACTGTTATAAAACATAACTCTCATTCGTTTCGATGTTTAGGCATGGAAAGGGAAACCATGTCTTGATTGGTACAAGTGTCTCAACTATTTGTTATTAATGTAAATACTGCCTTTCATAAACTAAAATATCCCAATTGCCTCAGATTTCTTAATAATATCAACAATTACAATTGAGTCTTGATGAGAAACACGCTAACCTCATTTTTTTCATTTTCCATCAATTTGTCAACCAGATGAGAACCAATGAATCCAGCTCCCCCGGTAACCAAAATTCTCATATTTGACTGCCATCATAAGAGAAGAATACTATTGAAGCGAACATCAAGAGAATGTATGATAAAAATGACAATAAAGAAGGCATGTCAATGTTGGTGTGCAACAGCACACTCCAGAACAAAACAAATTTCTATAAAAACCAAGAAATGGTGCAAATTTTGATAAATAATTTGAATGTTTCGGTGCAAGCATGCAGTACCATCATATTCAAAGCAACAAATTTGGAGAGTAAACTTCAATGAGGATAGTAATAACATGGGCCGGATGTCATATGGTCTCATAGATCTAATGCATATTACTCAAACTTAACCAGGATAAAGTAACTCCCATCCTTGGAAGTCCCCTTTACAACATTCATTATTTCAGTAAGCTGAAATTACCTGTATGCTGCTGGAATTTAAAGTAGAATTTATTTCTTAACCTTCTCCACAAACAACTATAATATTCTACTCTGAAAACTTCTGACTTTTGAATCATTTACATTGATCTACCTAAGGAAGAGGGTCCTTTCCTAAAACCATTTTCCTATACCAACCAAACACATTTTTATGTCATCTCATTTCTACATTTTCAATAATAACACAAGAATTACAGATCAGTCCCAGGGTTTACCGGATTTGTGTTATACTGTGAAGTGTGAACCACACATTGGTGTAATGTCTGATGTGAGATCCATAAGTAATAAGCACTATTACCTACCCTCCACCTTTATCATTAAATTTTCTCAACTGTATGAAATAAATAATGTGGCACCATAGAGCTAGACCACACATGATTTACAAGTTACAACCATATAAATACTGCCCCACTCTAATTATATTTCGTCAAACCATAAAGGATTAATCAACCAAAGTCATATATAACGATATAGACGAAGCTAAGATCCATTATACACTTTTCATAGCAAATGAAAGGAAAACACATCAATATGCAAATTTCTAATGAATCACTTCAGTAGACATAAAAAAGATTTACCTGAAAAAATTTGGAAAATCTCAATGGAGATGGCAATGGCGGTGGCTTAGTGGTTGTTTGGTTGTCGCCATTTGATGAATTGTTAGCCATGGATCAGATCTCACTGTTGAATTCAATAACTATCAAACACCGACATGATAATCACAAAGCAGACACATATAATCCAAAGAAATTAGAAATTACAAAGAGATAATAAGAAAACGACACCAACCTGAAGGTGAGTTTCAGAGGAAAATATCTCAAACCCAGATATTGTTTTGATCTACAAAAGATGAAGATCAGAGACTCATATATATAGCCTTTAAAACCGTCCTTAAAAATCGAAACTTCTTCCACCATATAGTGAATAACTATAAGAAAAAATAATAATTAAATAAACAAACTTGGAGCCTTCAAATTTACGAAAAAGTGAAGTCTCTGTGACGATAGCTCCTCGATAACAATAATATAAACCGATATCATACCAAACGTCAAATAAAAATAAAAAAAGTCCAAAGTGAATTTAGTAGTTACCTAGTGGGGTGTTTTGGTTTTACGAGGAAGTAGTTAATTAGTGAGATCTTGAGATTATTATAGGCGATAATTAAGGGTGGTTAGAAATTAATCAGGTCCTTAATGGAAGGCAAGTATTTGAGTTGATTAAGGATGGATGCTTCTTGAGTGTAGACTGTTTGTTTTTGCAATTGTTTTAGATAAAGACAGAACAGAATTAGATACTTCGTATCGTGCATGACAGCATGAGTTGTCTTTGTACACTTGCGTAGATTTTCTGATGCAACTTTGTTCTAAATGTAGTGTGGGCATTTTTATTTATTTTTTACAGATGAAATGTATCTCAATTAATTTTTCGAAATCCTAAAATTGATAATCAAATAAACTTTTAATTGCCATACAAAATAAATCTTTGGGTCGACAAAGAAGTTTAATAGAATTGGTAATTGATATTTTTCATGCTAATTATGATTCTAATTTCTATTAGAATTGAAAATAGTAATTATATTGATAATGATCTGTTTATATAAGGAACAGTGACCTCCAAGAGCACAAGGCAGAGATATTATTCGATCAAATTCTTTATTCATAACCACAATATAGATTTATATTATTATATTACCTTACACTTACTTCAAATGACTTCCAAAATGATTATAATTCTTATTCTAATTGGATAATAGAGTAATTATAATTCCTATTCTATAAGATATTCTAATTACAATAATATATCCTTTTCGGATATGTCCCGAACCGTCTCAGAATCGGGTTCTTAACATATATGTACTTACATAAATCAACATTAGATCATCTTAACTAAATCCATAAGCAGCCTAGGACTCTTCCTTCATTCACAAGACTTAGAATCAAATTCTTTTCATTACCTATGAAGATGAAAACTCCTTGTCACAACTTTGATGTAAGATAAATATGATGCATAACACGTGATATTGCAAGTTAAAAGTAAAATTGTTTTTATACTAAATTGAAGAAAAAGAACAATGAAGGGTAGTGTTTGGTTGAGGGTGATAGCTTCAACTTTGAAGCCTTAAAATGTTGGCAACTACCACCAGCAATAGTTGATTGTTTTAGAGGTGGGTCTGGCCGTCTGGGTCTGCTACAATTTCTTTTTTTTTTTTTTTTTTTTCCAGGGAAAATGAAACATTATTATATTATAGTATTAATAAAATTTGAATCACTAAAACAAGATGTGGCTGTAGTTTAGGGGTAAGAATTCCACGTTGTGGCCGTGGAGACCTGGGCTCGAATCCCAGCAGCCACAATTTTTTATTTTTTATTTTTCCCTCTTTTAAGTCAAATTTCATTTTAAGAAAAGTCAACTAGCAATTGCTTTCTAACAGTCAACCTCTTTTAAGATTTAATTGATTAATTTAACTGACCCGTGAGCAGTATCCCGAGTCACATGTGAGCAACATGATCTTTTTTTAATTTAGAGTAAACGACATTTGCCCACCCAACGTTTGGCGAATCTCCGTTTCCCACCCCTAGTTTTATAAATTACAAATTCACACCCTTAAATTAACAGAAAACTTTTTAATCTAGCAGTTAAAAAGGTAAAATGGTCATTTTAAAGATAAAAATTTTAAAATAACCCTCCACTTCTCAAATTCACCCAATCAAAAAATTTTAAAATAACCCTCTCAAATTCACCCCATCAAAAAATTTTAAAATAACCCTTAATTTTTTAAATTCACCCCACTGGCGATTTCAGGTCATTCCAGCCTGTTTACGACGCAGTCGACATCTCCTGACACCACTATTATAATCCTCTCAACCCCCACATTAAAACCCCTAACCCTCCACACCTGATTTAACCCCCCAGTCGCCGACCATCGCTCTTAGTTTTAGTCGGCGTTTCATCCAAATTTCGACAGGTCCCGACATTGGAAACCACCCCAACACCACCAATAGCATCACCAACTTCCTCCCATCAAAACCCATAACATCGCCAACTGCAATTTCCCGTCTATCATCGCCGCCCCTTCCTTAGGTTTTCTGGTTTTGTCGCACATTTCCAGCCAAATTCCAGTACCTCGCTTAAGTGCAATTGGGTGGAAAAGTTAGGGGTTTTGGTGAGGAGGATAAGGGGATGCTGATGGTGGTGTAGGAATCAGGCCGGATTTTTGGCTTGGCCAGGATCTTCTAAGGGTTATTTGAAAAAAATTTGAGATGTAGGGATTATTTTACGAGAAAAGTAACGGTGTTAATTTAAGGGTGGGAATTTACAATTTATGAAACCAGGGATGGAAACTTGCAGACTCGCCAAACCTTGGGTGGGAAAATGTCGTTTACTCTTTAATTTAATTCAGCTCTTCAGTCTTGATCTATCTTTCTTAAGTATTTGTGTTAGCTACAATATGGTCGATAAGAAGTTAATGATAAATCTAAACGCTGGATTAACTATATAAAAGGATGATAGAAAATCTGAACGTAAAACGAACGTTGCTTTGCAAATTGCAAAGTTGCTCTTTTTGAACTCTACCGATATTATAATATAAAGTGCATTAGAAGGATTTTAGAAACCTCTTTTGTATAGTATTCTATACATCCATATGTAGCACCCACAATAAAACGACCATGCCGAGTGAGTGCTTTATCATTATTATGATATCCTCAAAGCATTTTATGAAGGAGCCAATTCCATTTTGCAGAGAAATAAATAAACATTATAATTTATAAACACATCTTCCTTCCACGAAGCTGCCTCTATTCTTTGTGATTCTTGTTCAAGAAAGCCTCCGGAATGTGCACCAAACTGAGAGCAAGGAATCCACCATCCCCGGAGAGCTTAGTATAGGAAGCATTATATATAAAAGCAAAAAACCAGAAGTGGGGTTCCACCTCAGCCTGTCAATGAGTTTCCCTCGCTCATAAACATACATTAGAGTCGCCGAGTCGGTAGCGCCTCCAGAAAGTTGGCTTGAAGATTCATCGAGGTAGGCAGCTAGCTAGCTAATATGATCTTGCAACTTGCCAAAGTTCTTAGAGAGTTGAACTTTAGCTACAGTTACAATTAAGGGTACGTAAATCTCTTTGGGGTCGTTGCAGGGCGCCTCTTCAATGTTTCTTCTACGTGCATATGACTCAGAAGTGTTGATGAATCACAATGCGTATTACTTTTTACTTGTTTTAGGTTTAATATATATAAAATGAAAATGTTAGTTAAGAAATCGAAAATGGTGAGCCAGTGGTTTAAGATCTCACTCCAATGAACATATATGTAGGACTAGGGCAATTTGGTTGCATTCTAATTAGTAATTTGTGCTCTACACAGTTTTAGACAATACCGGAAAAGTGTTAATAATAAATCGAATAAATTAATAAATCATATATAGCATGAAAGAAATAAATTCGATTTAATGTGGTTGGAGTTGGATATCTGCATATAATACGAGATCTACCAATAAAATTATTCCTAACATTTTCTCTTTTATACTCTAGGTTTATTCTGAATCCCTCTATTCGCATTTCAAGGTATTGTACTCTTAAGAGATTCTAAGCTTGTTCTTTGAAGAAGTTGAATAAATTTGTACATTATTTTTATGAGTAAACAACTTTTTCCCACCGAAGGTTTGCCTTTATGATACTTTCTCACCCAAAAAGTCTCAAAATACCATTTTCCACCCAACTTTTATATTTTGTTAATACCTAAAATATACTTCACTTTCTCAACCGGTGTTTGGAGAGTTACCAAGAACCAAGGTAAGAGGGTTTTGTAGAGTGGAGGTCGGTGGATTGAATGGTGGTGATCGATTAAATATTCGTTATCGGAATCAATCGAAAATCAACTAATAACAGGAAATTCTAACTTTGTGGTAACCGATAATCGGCAAAAAATCAGATGCTGGAGTGGGAGAGATTTTATAAAGAGGAGACCGGAGGTTAAATGGTGGTAATTGAGAGAATTTTTGTCATTGGCATCGATCAGAATCGGCTTTGGATAGTAACGGAATATTAACTTTGGGTGAGAAAGTGATATTTTGAAACTTTTTGGGTGGGAAAAAGTCGTTTACTCTATTTTTATTGCTCATAATAAAGTACTTAAAACTCGATCCATAAGGATACTACAAAAGGATGGACCAAAAGGATCTGCTTTCCATCGCTGATCAGTTATTATATTTTATATGTATGTCTTCTCTTGACCTATATTTTTACAATAAATCTAACTGCGATCTAATACAGAACACATGCAGCACTGACTGAAAGAGATATCGTACTCCTTCCAACTCCAAAATCCAAATATGAGTGTTAAATCAGTTAAGTAATTACGGTGTTATTTCAATAAGATAGTGATCTGCAGTTACATATCGACTTGGACGAAAACAAAAAAGAAAAATTATCATACAAGAGAAGCATTCTTTTGAACTCTAACAATGTCGCAGAAAATAGGCTCTAGAAATATATATGTATATATATGTTTCACAAAATTTGGAAATCTATTACAAATTTGTGTTATTTTGTTAAATACAGTAAAATTCGTATAGCATTATACTTGCTCATTTCCAAAATGTATCAGCGTTTATTTCTTTCAGTAACTAATCAATTGCTATATTTTTGGTCCAACTTTTAATTAATTGGACAAAGCATGTATCTTACACGAGATTTCAAGTAAATTTACATTGCTTGAAGGATTCTCCCACTGAACAAGTTCCTTGATGCCTTCTTCCATTTTTCTTGTTTCTGTTATCAAACTTTGCATGCAATAACCTAGGGCGCTCAAACTTAAGACAGCTTGGCTCCTAAGCGCCTTCTGATCACCCTTATCAACGTGGATTTTATCAACAACTTCATTTGAATGTTGAAGATATGAAGTTATAAACTTCTCCATCCCATTTTCTTCTAAATCAGAAACCCTATTCACGTTTGCTGATTTTCCCAATTCAAGATCATAAGAGATTGTTCTCTTTTCAAGCTTTTTCTCTAGTTCCCTCAGTGATTTTATCATAGTGACATCCTGAAAACATTTTATCGAGGAGCCAACCACCTCCTTGAGAAGTTTAAGGTCACCATCTAGCTTATTTACACTCTCCTTCCAAGAAGCCTCGGTTTCTTGTGATTCTTGTTCAAGAAAATTCATGTAATGAGCAGCAAAATGCAAGAGATCCGCCATTTTTGACAAAGACCCTAAAAGCTTACTGTAGCAAGCACCATGAAAAGGTAGAAACCAGAAGTTGGGTTCCACATCAGCTTCTCCAATATACTTCTCTAGCGCATTGACATTCAATTTGAGTTTCTTTTGGTTCCCTAGCAAGTTCCCTTGGCTTTCCTGAAGACTCATTGAACCAACGCAATCGTGCAACATGCCGAGACTTTTAGACAGTTGAACTTTAGCTAGAGTCGATGCTCTTGTGGGTTGGAAGAGAAGGTCTACCATGATTGAACATGATAATCCAATGAATGTTTCAACAATTCTTGCTATAGCGAATTCACTTGGGGGGCCAAAATTTTTCCTTCCCAAAATCAACACAGCCCCAATGACCGCAGAAATACCTCCAGCCTGGCCATACATACGGCTTCGTCTCAGAAAACCTGTAAAAATGAACCAAGGAAGTAGAGATAGGAACCTTATGGGCAAGAACCTTTCAAAAAGAAAGCAGCCCAATACTCCATAGACAGTTCCTATAACTGTCCCTTGTGCTTTAACATTGGCAACTTTGAATGTTGCTTCTCTTGCTGAGGCAATACCGATGGCTACCGGGAGACCGGACCAGAAACCATTCGGTTTGCTATAGAGCAGCCCAAACAGCACAGCCAGACCCAAGGACAGTGAGCATCTGATTGCTTGCATATTGTTCTTGCTTTTAACTTTCTTGGCCCAGCTGCTCCAAGCCCCTTTGAAAGAAAACTCATCTTGTTTTCTCGAACTCGGTAATCCTTCAATATTTTTCTTAACCGAATTCTCTTGTGCAGAAATAGTTGGTTTTGGCATTGATTTACTGTGAAGGAGTTTCATACAAAATAAGAAGAAAAGAGGAGGCAAATCTTGCTTGGCTGTTGGGACGGCTTGAAGTGTTTGGAGGGACTCCGTTACATCTTCACCATTTGACTCTGGAACAGTTAATGAATCACAAGTTACGTAGTTTTTAACTTGCTTTATTGTGAGACAAACGTGTTCCTGTAGTCTAATTACACTTTCTTTAAGTTCTCCATCTACCATTCGAACTGGAAACGAAGTAATACTGGTTACAGCCATTTCCATCCCTCTTAAGAGTATCTCTAGCTGTTGCAATTTTTCTCCAGGGTTCGTGCAATAGGGTCTCAAAAATTTGAATGGTGGTCTCTCCCACTTCATGCTTTCCTGATTAAAGCAGGAGATATGATGCATGTTAGCTTCATGGATCTAAAACTCCGGGGCACGCCCTCAGTGTAAAAGAATAAATTGTTCAACTTTACTTACTTGGTAGCGTTTAATACTTTGTAGAAGTTTGGACCCTGAAACGGCCAGTGACTTTGCTTTAGAAATGGATGCAAGTGCTGATGTGTTGTCTTCTGCATGTAATGCCCCCACATAAAGCTTCAGCCTCTCTGAAGCATTCTCAGCAAGCTGCTTGCAGTTTTGTTTCAGCTGCGTCATTTAAGAAAAAAAATATATATGAAAAAATCGCATTATATTCATGCAATTTAGTGTGTAATGTTGAATATCATGATGGTGTAGTCAGCAACCATAATATCCAGGTGCCCACTAAGCTTGTCTTGTGCTTAGTGGTGTTTATAATTAAATTCAAGTAATATATTTATTACTTAGAGCGGAAATCATGGTCCAAAATCAATACTTTCGCTGTACGGATTTCCAAATTCTTGGATCAGTCTGGCACCCAATTAAACACAGACGTATAATGGATCATTTGCTACTTACCACTAGCTTCTGTATATTGAAAATAGCAAATTGATAGTAATTATTCAATGAGTAATTATTCATTTCTTTTACACGTTTTAGTTAGGTCATGTATAAATATGATAAATAATAATAATAAAAAAAATCAAATTATGAAATAATGATGAATCTTTCATGTAGTTACCTCGCGACAGGCAAGTCTTGGATACGGCAACAGCAAGGCAAGAACACAAGCCAAGACTCCAACGGCCGTGCTAGCCGCTACATGCACAGGGTGCCAAATCGCCTCAGTTTTCTCACCATTTATAAAACCTAAAACATATGTTATCACAATCTGCCCCAATGCTATACGCTTTGCTACCAAGTGAGTTTTCTCAGGCAGCACCACTACGTATGCAGCAAGAGCCACCGCAAGAGCAGTGGTGCCACTCGTGAACCGGGTTGGACCTATGAGCCACAAGCACAAAATGGCCGGTCCTATGCTCTGGACAGTTGCGTAGAGAGCCAGCCAGCACCCACGCAACGTGTCACCTAACGTTGCATCTGTGACAATGAGAATTACTGTCACGTAGGAAAATGCTGGGAAGGCTACTTGACGCCCGAGAGATTTTGGTCCGTAAAGGGTGACCAAGCCCACTATGGTGCATGCTAGGGCCGCCCGGTAACCGGAGGCGAGGCACGAGAGCCATACGGCGCGGGCTCGATTGGATTGGTCGTTACGGGTTGGCATTGTGAATTGTCAGATATTGGATCAAGAAAGTTGTTGGAAAAATAGTGTGTTTCTTATACAAAAGAAGCTTTAAAATGATAAAGAGTATTGGTGAGAGTTGATAAGCGGGTATTTGTAAAGGAAGAAATCTAGTGGAGATTTTGGAGCCACATGCAAGCACAATTGGGGTCCCATGTGTGGTTTAATGGGTGATGCAGTTTATAGTGGGGATGGTGAAAATTTTTTGGTTAAAAGGAACGATAAATAAAAAATTAAGGTCACTGTTGGTGGCTCAGCTTGTCAGGGGCCGAATATATGACTTTATTAAGCAGTAGCCTTAATTCAAAATGAGCAATTTGCTAAAAGAAAGTCAGCCACCAACCCACAATCTGCAGAGAAAGTAGAAGAGCTTCGTTTTCCCTGCTAATTAATGACTTTCCTCTTCCAAGATAAGCTTCTTTTACTGCTTTATGATCTGTTATTAAATAGCTGTCGCCGTCCTGAAAAATGATAAACAAATAGAGGTTAAGCTTTTTCTTTTTGTCTTTGTATCTTTGTTCTTTCAACGATCATAACTTGATTTTGTTTATAATCTATGTTGATGCTTGATTTTGACACTAACGAATCGCACGTGAGAAATGTTAAGCTGACTCAGAAGACTCACGTATATATGAGGGTATTGGGTTGAGCAAGAGATGAAGAACAATGTTTAAAGTGGGTTGGATGCTTAAACAAGTAAATCCTACATCTACTGATATTGTATTAATGTATGAGATCAGCAAGTTAACTTATAGCTTTGAGAATACAAGAGAGAGAGAGAGAGAGAAAATATGCTATTCTAGAGTGAAATTAGCTAATCCCACAAACAGGAGGGGAGATCTCTATTTATAGTGGGATGAATTAAAGTAATGATTACTGATTCTGTGAGTGGGTCAGATTGTCGTGCAAATCCTTCTTTGTGTCTCATTGCTCACCTGCTCGAATGATTTCCTCGACTTGTGCAGGGATTGAACAAGTGGAACGTCTCCAGTCTTTCGCCAATCTGGCATACACTCACTGCATTGACAGGAGTATGCCGCTTATGTCATCATGCGACGTGACTATGTCTGAATGGCTGCAGGTCCTACCTAAACTCTGACCACCCATGCTGACAAGGTTTGGCGTCAGCCCTATTTTTTCAAGCATAACAATCTAATTTGATCATATATCTTGACTTTGTTTAAAACTTTATTGAGGTCTATATAGAACGCCAAGAGTAGTCTCCAAAAGGCAAGTGTAAGCACTAGAAACTAGCTAGGGTTTTAAGTTTTAACTAACTGTGAGTGATTGAGTGATTCAATAAAGACTCTTAGATGTATTATTCAAGAGGTCTTGAGTTTAAGTTTCTTCTCGGTTGCTAGTAGGGATAGTCACTGAAACTTTTACATGGCCGGTCATTGTAGGGTTTCTGAGGATTAGTTAAAATACGCATAAACTGAATAGACAACTATCAACTTATTAGATTTAAATAAGGGTTTTATAATTCCTGTCTTTATTATTAATCAACATTCTTAATATATAATCAAAATGATGAAAAAATTAATCAGCTTATATAAGGATATGAGAACTGTGAGGTATCATTAATTTTAATTATATAATAATTTAAAATTCTCTGATGTAAACTGTCAAGTACGTAAAAAAAATGTTAGTTAATTGTTATGTTGAATTAATATATATCAATTGTTTGGAGCTGGCTGAGCATAATCGCATATTAACTTTCAAGGGAATCTTTCTCTAGTGCCATTGTATATGAATATGATCCTCATTCTCATTTATTTTAAATGATAATTATTAAAGTTTGATCCTCATTTAGTGATTGGGATTCGACTGTTTTAACCGAAAGTTTTTGGAATAAATATTTGAGAAGATAACCCCTGTAATGTCAGTCCATTATCTTTCTATACATAGTATGATATTCCAGCATCCAATAACAATTTGAGTCTCTAGCCATGGCTGACAAGCCAAGTCATGTAGTAACTAAACGCTTTTAATCAGATTCTCTCCGTCGGTTTCTTTCCTCTTTCAGGAAATGGGAAATGACGCAAGTTCTGTCCTAGAGTTTCAGGAAACTAACAAATAGGTCCTGACCAATATAGAGATTAAATAATGATCATATTGATTCTAATGAACTTAAAGTGGGGTTCCTCTTAGATTTCCACTCACCTAATTTCACGTCTCAGTTGTACTGATTTGTGATCCTTGAGGAGGAGGAAGGGTCAAGTGGGGCATAATTGATCCTCTTATTAGTGCTACAAGTTCGTTAAAGCAAAGTTCGAGGGTCCACTTTCACTATTTCTCATCCAATTCTATTTGCCACAAAAAAGATTATATAATTAACAGTCCCTTTCTCATCTGTCGAGTTCTCATTTTATTGTTCTTGTCTGCTTACGTTGTTGAGTATATATGCACAAGCACAAGGGCCACAAGTTTCTTTTTCCAGGTTCTATTGCAAAGAGCACACGTTTACATTAACAGAAACGGCACAACAGGCAATAGTCCTTAAACACTTATTATATGCATGCTGACATCAAAATCAAAAGAAAAGTGAAAGAAAGTTTTTTCTGAGAAAATTGCAGCAGCCCCTTTTAGACCGTATATTGTGGGATCCGATGAGAAGTGGCACAAGCTTGTCTGTACACTGCAAAAACATATACTTCTTTAAGTATAAAATCTGTGGCTCTATGCATGTTTCACAATATTAAAAAAGAAAATCTATCCCCGTAAGTTGAATATTATACGTGTTCAGTTGTTTTGTATAAGATATTTGACAAAGTTTTTACGATGGCTGTCACCAACCAAAGAAAGAAAATCCTTCTCCCTTGGTCTAGTAGTGGTATAAACTATAAACTATAAAGTGTAAACATGCTTGATGATCAAAGAGAGACATGGTGTTACAGACAGCCGAAAGTTTAAGATGGTATAAAGCATGAATCTTAAAAGACTCAATTGGCTTCACAATTCTTAAATATTTGGTCGCAGTACGTTTCTTCATTTCTTTTATCAAATTTAACTATGAAAATATCTATTATCTAACCAACCTTATAAGCTTACGTACTTCATTTCTTTTATCAAATTTAACTATGAAAATATTTATTATCTAACCAACCTTATAAGCTTACTTTCAAATGAATAATCAAAGCACTATCGATCTTTGATTTGAAAATTAAATTAAACCTTCTGATAAAAGTTAATCCCACAATAAAACTTGGAGGAGAAGTGGAAGATGATATAATTCACATTATCTGGAAAACTTGTGAAGTCTCTCTACCAGAAACAAAACATGCGAAAGTGGGATGCGACGATTATGAATATAAGTAGAGTATAGCCTATCAAAATTCCTTTTAGCCGCCCACGTCAGATGTCGTATCTGTTCGGAATCCGAAGGGTCGTCGCATATAAAAACAAAAACAAAGACCCTTTGAGTCAGAGTCCTCCACGCTAAAGTGAACAAGTCATCTTCAACTTTTATGCGCACGGGATTTATGCGCACGGGACGGGACATGGTGGCCGGGCCATTTGAATATTCTTCCGCAAATCAAGAAAATGCAAGACCTTTTCCACGTACTTATATAATCGATAAACTTCGACCCATGTATATCCGACCAGTGAAAATAAGAGAAGTCAAGTTCTTTTTTTTTTTAAAAAAAAAAAAAGAAAGTTGGTAGTATTTCCTTATTTTATAACTGCCCAGTCACCGTTTGTATATCCCCACTCCTTGATTTGTTTGAATATTTCTAGCTCGGTAACATGAAGTTTAATAAAAAAAACCATATAAAGGTTATTACTATAATTAACCCATACAACGTTTACTGTTTCAGATACATAATTGCATGTGCGCATATAAGTAACAATAAACATGGGGTCACAATCTAATCTTATAAACTTTTTCTCACAATCCGGACGTGAGGATAAGCGAAACCAATTATGAATTGCCATGTCGGGGTTGTGAAAGAAAACTTATGAGATTGAATTGTAAGTGTAACATTTCCCTATAAGTAATTCGCGAGTGGATTTTTGGTGGAGAGGACAGTGAACTGTTCAACCAGGAAATGAGTTATTATGTTGTTAGAAATTGTCTTAACAACTGCTGCAACAAAAAAGAACATGCAGAAACTGAGGCTGGAAATAAATCAGACCTTTCAAAGGTTGGTGGCATAGCCCGCCATGGCACCACCAAAGATGTTGTAGCTGCAGCAGAGCAGTAAAATGTTTCCACTCCATTGTCCATTCATACAAGTACATGAGTTTGGTAAGATAGGAGCTGGAGTTATTACAGATATTCAATTGTATATCAATTCCGTGAACCAAAGATACAAGAGTTTAAAAAGAGTTTCTCAAGTGACTCTGTTTCTTTGACAGGCATGACCAGTCTTCTGTTGTGTAATTCAACTTCGGCACCAACACTTAATTTGAGAGTTAGTCAATAAGGCTTGATCAAACTGTAAGCAAATTGCTGCTAAATTAGTGCATATTCAGAAATTAAACCCAATGACATAGCATGCAAGATGATTGAGAAAACATAATTGGCAAATTGCTTTTATAAGAACTTGATCAAACTGTAGACACACGAAGTCAACTAGGTTTTAGCTTTGATAAATATTACAAGAATAATACAGCCTCAACTTCCGCAGATATACACTAAGACATGCATCAAAAAGAAAGGGAATAACAATATCTTGTCGTATACAGATTATTTCTCATGTCCGGATGCAAAACCTTGGAGAAGAATAGAGCACCAAAGGGAAATATTTAAATCTGGTTCTCTTTTACCTCATCAAAGCTAAAAGGGTCGGCTCTCAGGATCAGTCATTCCCACAATAAGAGCTATAAGAACCCAGAACATTAGAATGCCTATCACAGCAGTTCTTAACACTTGATCACAGTTACCCATAACATTGATGTCATCGTGATGTGAGAGTCGAGGTGAAGACAAATTCTCATCATCACTAATATCTGCATATGGCTCTGTTTTGCTGGTCTCATTAGAACTTGGTCGCTGGATATCACGAATCCCAACACTTGAACATTTCATGCATGAGCAATTCCCACCAAGATACGAAGGGAGAGTCTCAAAGTACTCAGAGAGAACCTTGCGATACATTTCCCCTTCAATTTTGACCTTCTTCCGGGTGACAGGTTTCAGAATCTGAAAAAGAGCCAAACAAATTTTCACATAGGATATGGAGAAAGAGACCCAACTGAAGCTAAAAATCCCACCCTGAAGGAGGAGGGTGCTAAAAATAAAAGAGATGAGGAGAAAACTGAAAACAAGAACCATAAAAATTAAGTCCTAATCAGTGTGATAAGCTTTACCTGAACAAAAGTCTGAGTAATAACTCGAACCACTGGAGGAAGACGTATAACCAACAAACAGCCAAGGAGATTAGGATAATGATCTTGGAGAAGGGAAGAACAAGACCGGATTATTTGCATGGGCATCCTCAAGGGAGATAGTCCATCACAATCCACCAAAACTGTAATTTGAGGATTATTTGCTTTTTTAACTAGGTGCAAAACTCCATGCTCTACCTGAGATACTACAGTGCAAACATTCATTGATGTCACAATATGAATTGGAAATGTCAGGGAAAAAAAAGAATATATGTCAATAGAGAAACATACAGTTTGAGACTAAATAGTTGGTGCATGTACCACTTTGAAATTCATATGGACATCAATAGTGAAGACAAATATTTCAAATTGCATTCCGAATCCAGCAGTGAAAGAAACTTATCATTTACAATGGCAGGTTGCTTTTGTAAACTTGAGAAAACCTAATACAGTCATTCAAACATTTGTAAACATAAGCAGCCCATCATGCTAGTATGAATTCAAAGATGCCTTTAATAGGGTAAATATTTGTTATCATTGATGTGATTAATCTAAAATTGTAGTCAAGGAAGTTGACCATTGGAGTAGAACTTCCCCGTAGGCAACAGATCTTTCATTAATAAACGGAATTTGTTTACTTGCAAAAAGTGGCTTGATCTTTTACATCATGAAACCCCCCAAAAATTATTCGCATGAGCTGTCATTCAACAGAACTAACTTAAAAACAGAAGAGGGTAGATAGATCTGACAGATTATATGTGTACCTCCATTCAAGCACTCATAAATGCTTTCCATCACCAGTAGATAGTAAACTCAATTATAGCTACTACTATATACAGAGAAGATAAATTTTCCAACGGGGATTTCTAGATGGAAAGATTTTAGGTTTTTTTAATATTTCCAAAAAAGTTCAAAGCCCTTTGACTCCAAAATTTAAAAAAGAGATGACATGCTCACGTAATTTCAACTGGAAGAAAGCCTGCTATTTGCAAAGCAGTATCCCCAAGGACTACATGATAATATATCCAGAATTGGTTACCACAAAAAAAAAGATAATATATCCAGAATTTATTACAGAAAAAGAAACATACTAATTGCTTGAGCAAAACGAGGTCTGTCATGAGATGGCATGACATAGCAAGCAAGTCCAAGTCGTACTATTAGGCATGGTCGGTGCTGAACATCAAATCCATGCCAAAATACCATATCTGACCATGTCTGAAGCTCTTCTTCAGAAAGAATCCTGTATGTCTCCCTCCAACGTATTGTCTTTTTAATCAATGCTAAAAAGCATGAAAAGTCACCATTTGCAGCAGTGTAAAATCTATGTAGCTCATCCTCATTAAGTCTGCATAAACAGTACTATGTCATGGTCCGCTGCAAGAAGAGAAGCCAAGAAATAGAAAGATAAATATGACATCTATAAAAACACCAATGAATTCCAAACCAGTAGCTCCCAGATTATGTCTTCCAAAATACTATGACAAAATGACAGCTGAGGACTTTTTAAAGGAAAAATAAAAAAGGTCAGAAGCATAATAAGTAATTATTATTTCTCAAATTCTATACCTTAAATTTATCTTCTATTATATAGAAGGCTCATTCCTGAAAACAGAAAGGGACTCAATTCGGTAATGAAAGTTCTAGCGCAATGTTTATACATTGGTAGATCAAAAACGTAAGTTGTTGGAACTCAGGATGATGATGGTATTGTTGGCATTGTTTAGTAGGATTGTAGGGAATGCTATCTCCTGAGGCATGCAAATCAGAAACTCACCTTTCGGGTAAATAGATCCCCTGATTTTCAAGCTCCTTAGAGAGTTTTATCGACCAATTTTCAGATGTGAGACTTGTAGGACCTTCATCACAACCGCTGCATATGACATGAAGGCAACAAAGTAAATTACCATTATAAGTAATATACCAATTTGATATCAGCCTCAGCCTTATATCCCTTGTCTATTTAGGTACCTTGTAACTGTAGGAGAATGCATGGATGATAGATCAGGAGGACTTTCAGAATTTGCATGAGAACCACTAATAACATCTGAAGTTTCATCACTGCATTCTGACAGTTCAGAGACAGTCTCAGCAATTGAAAGGAGTAATAATGGCCTTGACAACATCTGCAGGCACCAAAGACAATAACCACCAAATATTTCATAGGATTATAAATTAATACAATTAAAAGCGGGAACTTAGATATGATTTGTGCCAAGGAATCAAAGAGAGACCGTGCACATCATTTTTGAACATCTCTACTAGTGCATACATATCATCAGGTAACTGCAGATGTGCATCTCAACCAGAGCAGAAGACATAATTAGGCAGAGCTGAGATATGTGATTGTCAGATGCGTATGAAGGTATGATATGAACTTCTAGTAACTCATGATAAAAAACATAAACTAGTAAGACTAAGAATCAGCAGGATGCTTGCACTCCGGTGTAAACAGCAAAGCCCTCTAGGACACAGCAACAACTTTTATATATTTCTAGTCAGTTCTATTATAAACATGTTGATGAGTGTTTATCTTTAAAGGATACAAAACAATATTTATGTTGTCAGTAACTGTAAAATCAGTTGAATTCATAAGATTTGAGTGAAGCATCGCAATAAATCTTTCATGAACTTGTAAGAACAAACCTGCATCCCTCTAATCAAACCCTTGAAGGGAGCCCATCTCTGAATCCACTTAAATGGTGGATAGCAAATAACTTGTAGAGCCTGAAGACCACGCCATAAGTTTGGACACTTAGCCTTTGAAACCCTTCGAACAGCCTCTAATGCAGCAACTTTGAGTAAAAATATTGCAATATGACCAGCTGCACCAACACTGATATTCTTACCCCGGCTAAGTAAAGCTATGTGCCGACAGTTACTTTGAGAGAATGCTTTCGGGGTAGAAGCAACTAAATTTATTTGGGAACCCTTTTTCCCACCAACGACACCAGACATTTGACAGTTCCTACTTGAGGCTGAAACAAGTGATGGATCTTCCATTGAAGATAATTGATAAGTTCCTTAATTCACATTCCCAGTTAACTAGTACACTAAAATTTTGCAGCGAGGTTCCACAAGACGCATCTCAAGTACCTTTACAACAGTCTAAAACTCATTAATCTCTTATAAACATGAACCTGCAAAACTACTAATCATGTGAGCATGTTTAAAAACAAAATTAAAACAAAATAAACAAAAAAGGGACGATATAATTTCCACTTTTAAGCTAAATTACTTAAAATCTTCACAAAAAGAGTGCCCGCTAAACTCTAATAGAAGTCTCCGGATAAAAATAAAGTTCTCCTTCGGCTTTCCAAAAATAGATACACAGACACGGTCTTATTAAGCTTTCCAAATACATTTTACTGCTAAAAAATATTAATTCGACACAGATAAGAAAAACTATATCAATTCCATCATTTCCAGACAAAAGCATCACTATGAAATAATGAATACAAATCACATACACCAATAAACGCCGCAAAATTTAAAGCAGAAATGCGAAATTCACCTGAAATTATTTATTATTATCTGAAAAAAACGCATAATGTTCAGGATCTGCTTCTAGGAGGGTTGAATTTGAAGGTTTACAGTCCGGTCGTTTGGATGAAATATTCAGTCGTTTAAACGAAAGAGAGAGTTTAGAATTGAAGTTTGTGTGAGATCATTTGTTGTTGGTTGTGTTAGGATTTGGGAACTATAGCTATCAAAAACTAGGAAAGAGAAGAGGCATGGAGGGGACCCAGCCCATTACTTTTAACCCAACGACACCTACCTCATTTTGAACGTGTTCGGTGCGTATTAACTTGAGCGTTTTCATTAATGGGATCGCGGCATCCTTTTGACATCAGCAGCAGGTAGAAAATTAATTTCAGCTTTTTGTGATAATTGATTTCTGTTTTGTCCCACTTGACTAGTATAAAATGTGTTTTTGCTCTCATTCTTAACCAAAAAATAAATATATAAATAAATAAATTAAGAGTTTTCTCCATCTACCCTCTAATTTTTTAAGGTTTTTCTTTATTAGAGTTGAGCATTTATTTAGTTCGTCATAATAGAAGAGTGATGCATCTATCATTGTATCTTTAAAAACAGACGTTGTTCAAATCTTTGTACATCCGATAGAATGAGACGAATCTATTTTAAAGAAATTATGTGTTACATAGGCCTCGATATTCATCCTAAGATTGTATTCTTTACCGGTTCTCTTTCTATCATTATAAAGAGTCTCTTACACATGATCACGTTGTTGGTATTGTTAATTTTATTGCATTATTATTTTATCGATATTTAGTCATATTATTTTTATATTCAAGATGTTTATTATTTGCTATCACTAATATAATAATCGATTATTTTATAAGAAAAATAGGATATAATACCATTTTACTATATTGTGAGAAACTTAAAAAAAAAAAAAAATGCCATTTTTCAATTTCGCATTTAAAATAGTGTTATTTAATATAATTTATCTAAAATAATGTATCGTTAATATCGAATAAGTAATTAGTTTCTCATGAAAAAATGATAATTGATAATCTCATCGTGACCGAACAAACAGTAGTTGGTTGGTGAAATTTTGCTGTCCAGCCTTTTATAGAAGCCAAGTGTTCGAATAAACCTAAATATGAACTGTGGGTATCTGTTTAAGTGAGTCATAATATGTATCTTAAAATAGATTAATTAAAGACTATAAAAAGATAAATTTTAATTATTGGAATGTATAAGAAAATATGTATTATTATTATTATTATTATTAAATGGACTGTATCGAGGGAAAGCGTTGGTGATTGCTTTGCTTATCAAGATATTGATGTTGCGTACAAGGTATATATCCATCTTTACAGGTTCACTAATATTATATCAGTATAAATAAATCTTACAAAGAATTATGTACAAACTGATATAATACAAAATGAACGAAAGAATTAATATAAAAAGTCAAACACATTATATTTACTGTCTCATTCATTTTATGTCACATTATAAAGATTTGTTTGTACATATAACATTATTCGTATACAGGGACGTAGTCAGGATTCTGAATCAGTGGTTTGAAAATATCAAAGTTGATAAATTTACAATAAAATATATACTGAAGTAATAAAATAAAAAATATAATTTTAAAAGTTATATATAACAAATTATCAATTCTATAATTGTCTTCGACGATTTTTCATATTCTGAAAACGTTGCATAATTGTTTCATTGATAATTCCATCGAATATCTCTCTCTTAATATATGTAATAAGACAATAATTTAACAATTGATCTCCCATTCGATTCTGTAGTCGATTTTTCACAATCTTTATTACAGAAAACATGGTTATTAGTATCCTACGATATGCGATACATATCCTACGATATAATTCGATACAGGTCGTCAACGATACGTATCAGAGAGTGTATCACAAATCTTTTGATACATTGATATGTATCATACGATACGATTCGTATCCTTAAAAATATCGATACAAATCGATACGACTTTATTAATTTGGGCCAAAGACCCAAAAAATTTCGGGTCGAATCTAAGTCACCCAACCCGGTTAACTAAAATCTATCCAAATTTACCCATTTTGCATGATAATAATAATACAAGTGGAGATATAGATATTGACATTGATCTTGGAAATGATATGAATGGTTGAGAGGAAATGATATAGATTCTTAATTTTGATTACGTAATACCATAATTTAAAGCCAATAATACCATAAAATTCTTTAATTAATATTTGGAATGATATTAATTTATAGAAAAATTTTATTATTTTATTAATTTTTTTGAAAAAATATATCCTACGATACGATATGATATGTGATACACGATTCGAAAAATTAAGTTTTTGATACACGATACGATACGCAATTTGACTACCATGACAGAAAATACTCTTTTAACCATTGCAGTTGCAATAGATAATATCAATGCTAATTTCACAAGTAAATAAACCAAGTGATATACCACGTTCTTCTTTATTTGAACCAATTTTTCAACAAAAGCAACAATTTCATTTAATGTCAAAAAATCATTATTAGAGCGTATATCAAGAATGTAAATATCCAACCACTACAACAAAATTATTCTACGTTAATATACGAAAAGTGCTACCGTAGATAAAAGATAGCATTTTTTAGCATGTTGTTACAGCCTGTGTTTCTAAAAAATGAGACTTTGATAACATTTTTTGCATATTATTAATAATTATTTAAATTTTATTGTTGAATATATTATAACACTTGTTTGTAGTTACAGATGATTGTAGCTAACCCTTCGTAAATGCTATAAATTAGTTTTTCATAACATTCTTAAACTGTTATAACTTACTTTTTTGTAACATAAAATGTCATAGATTTGTGATCTATAACATTTTTAAGATGTTGTAGATAAGTTTTCATAACATTGTTAAAATGTTATAAAATAATTATCGGTGAAATATAATATGAAAAAATGAGAAGAAATGAGAAGAGAGAAAAGTTTAAAAAATGTTAATTAATAATTCGGTCAACATGAAGTTAAATGGGATTACAATGGTAAAATCTATAAAACATTAATGCTATTTTTAAATTTTTAAAAAGTTGAGTGGATTCAATTGAACCCACAACTCATTATGTGGCTATGTGCCTGCTCATATAGGGTAACAGTTATAGTAATGTGTAGTATAATAAATTAAACTATGTTATTACTAACTATTTGCGTATAAATTCAGTTTCTATTGAATTAAATCGTCATTTATATTCAACGTCGGACAGAATACTATAAAATATCGAGAAAAGAAATTTTAGGGTCCCTTTATTTTATTATTTCATACCCTATTCCCAAAACATATGTTTGTTTAATTGTTTGGAAAATACTATTATTTTTTTAATTATTTTTAGACCCCTTAAGTTTATTAATTTAATTAAATACTCATAGAAAAAAATGTTTAAAAATTAACAAAAACACTCCCACCCATCCATAGTTGCTAGATTCCGACAACCAGTAGAAACGACCGAAACTGGTCGATAATTCACCAATCTGGAATTTTCCAGAAACCAGCCAATTATTCACCAATCTAGCCTTTTCTAGTCAGATCCACAGTGAATCTAGTCAAAAAAGGTCATATCGACGCACGACCGGCCAGATCCGATCGGTTTACGTCGTAATGCCATTTTCTAGCCAGATTCCGACGGTGGTAGCTGGAATCTAACATTGTAGGTGGGTGGGGGTATTTTTGTCATTTTACAAAATTTTTATATATTAGGATGTTTAGTTAAATTAGCAAACATATGGGAGTTTTTTTTTGTTAAATTTAAACTTTTACTTTGTAATACTCATCATATTCAACTACACAATGGGCATGTTTGGCTTATTATTTCTGCCCATATTCCCAATCCTATTCTCCAAATAAAGTTTGGCACATTATTCCAAAAATATTACCCTATTTTTTTAATTACTTTTAGACCCCATAAGGTTATTAATTTCATTAAATACCCCCTAAAAAAAAGTTTAAAAATTAACAAAAACACCCCCGTGACCCATACTTGCCAGATTCCGACAACCACTAGAATCTGCCACAACGGTGAATTTCCGACCGAAACTGGTCGGTAATTCACCGATCTGGCCGGAAAAGGCCAGATCCAGCCGTCAGCGATAGCTAAATATAGTAGTCGTTTTGGCCTTTTCCGGCCATCGCAGCCACAGCAGGCCATAGATCTGGCCTTTTCTGGCCAAATCCGTGGTGGATCTGGCCGGAGAAGGCCATAACGACGCGTTAAAACACAGATTCGACCGGTCTGTGTCATAACGCGATTTTCTGGCCAGATTTTGACGGTGGTGGCTGGAATCTGGCACTGCAGGTGGTGGGGGTATTTTTGTCATTTTATATATTTGGGTGTTTAATTAAATTAATAAACTTATGAGCTTTTTTATAAATTTTTAAATTTTATCTCGTAATACTTTCCTATTCAATTACCCAATATTATTCTCAAAACCCTATCTAAAATAGCAAACCAAACCGACCCTTAATTACCAGAGGAAAATGGATCCAATTAAAATCAGATTTGACAGATGACAGAAACTATCGAGAAAAGAAATTTTAACCAAAAAATAAATATATAAATAAATAAATTAAGAGTTTTTTCTCTCTAATTTTTTAAGGTTTTTTTTTTATTAGAGTTAGAAGAGTGATACTTCTTTTGTTATTTATCTATCATTGTATCTTGAGAAACAGATGCTGTTAAAATCTTTGTGTACCAGATTGAAGTTGACGAATCTGTTTTAAAGAAGTTGTATGTTATACAGACATCGACATTCATCCTAAGGTTACATTCTTTACCGGTTCTCTTCCTGTCATTTTGAAGAATTTATTACACATGATCACGTTGTTGGTATTGTTAATTTTATTGTATTGTTATTTTATTAACATTTAGTTATATTATTTTTATATTCAAGATGTTCCTTATTTGTAATTACTAATGTAATAATCGATTATTTTATTAAAAAAATAGGATATAATAACATTTTACTATATTGTGAGAAACTTTAAAAAAAAAAAAAATGCCATTTTTCAACTTCGCATTTAAAATAGTGTTATTTAATATAATTTATCTAAAATAATGTATCGTTAATATCAAATAAGTAATTAGTTTCTCATGAAATAATGATAATTGATAATCTCATCGTGACCGAACAAACAGTAGTTGGTTGGTGAAATTTTGCTGTCCAGCCTTTTATAGAAGCCAAGTGTTCGAATAAACCTAAATATGAACCGTGGGTATCTGTTTAAGTGAGTCATAATATGTATCTTAAAATAGATTAATTAAAGACTATAAAAAGATAAATTTTAATTATTGGAATGTATAACAAAATATGTATAACAAAAAGTCAAAACACATTATATTCACTGTCTCATTATTTTATGTCACATTATAAAGATTAATTTGTATATATAACATTATTCGTATACAGGGATGCAGTCAGGATTCTGAATCAGTGGGTTGAAAACATCAAAGTTGATAAATTTACAATAAAATATATATTGAAGTAATAAACATAAAAAATATAATTTTAAAAGTTATATATAACAAATTATCAATTCTACAATTGTCCTCGACGATTTTTCATATTCTGAAAACGTTACATAATTGTTTCATTGATAATTCCATCGAATATCTCTCTCTCAATATATATAATAAGACAATAATTTAACAATTGATCTCTTATTCGATTCTATAGTCGATTTTTCACAATCTTTATTGCAGAAGATGCTTTTTTTAACCCTTGCAGAAGATGCTTTTTTTAACCCTTGCAGTTGTAACAGATAATATCAATACTAATTTCACAAGTAAATAAACCAAGTGATATACCACCTTCTTCTTTATTTGAACCAACTTTTCAGTAAGAGCAACAATTCCATTTAATGTTAAAAAATCATTATTAGAGTACATATCAAGAATATAAGTATCCAACGACTATAATAAAATTTTCCTACGTTAACATACGAAAAGTTCTATCGTAGATAAAAGGTAGTATTTTTGAGCATGTTGTTACGGCTTTTGTCTCTAAAATAATGAGGCTTTGGTAACACTTTTTTCATATTATTAATAATTATTTAAATTTTATTATTGAGTATATTATAGCACTTGTTTGTAATTACAAATGATTGTAGCTAATCCTTTGTAAATGCTATAAATTAGTTTTTTCATAACATTTTTAAACTGTTATAGTTTACTTTTTTGTAACGTTTTTAAAATGCCATAGATTTGTAATCTATAACATTTTTAAAATGTTGTAGATAAGTTTTTCATAACATTGTTAAAATGCTATAGAATAATTATCAATGAAAATATAATATGAGAAAATGAGAAGAGAGAAAAGTTTAAAAAGTGTTAATTAATAATTCATTTGATAGGGTCAACATGAAAGTTAAATAAGGTGAAAATGATAAAATCTATAAAATATTAATGGGTGCATTTGGTTTCATATTTCTACCCATATTCCTAATCTTATTCCCCAAATATTGTTTGGCACATTATTCGAGAAATATTACTATATTTTTTTAATTACTTTTAGACTCCTTAAGTTTATTAATTTCATAAATACCCCTAGAAAAATGTTTAAAAATTAATAAAAACACCCCCACCGACGCATACTTGCCAGATTCCAGAAACTACCGTCGATGATAGCCAAAATCTGTCACAACGGCCTACACCACAATCGAAACTGGTCGGTAATTCACCGATCTGGTCGGAAAATACCAGATCTAAATGGCCGTCGTTGACGGTCAAATCTTAGCCATCATTGACCGACAACGATGACCAATATTATTCCTAAAATTTTATTCAAAATAATAAAATAAATGGATCCAATGTTTTTTTTTTAATTTTTGAAAAGTTTAATGGGTTCAATTGAATCCACAACTCATTATATGATTACGTGCCTGCTCGTATAGGGTAACAGTTATAGTAATGTGTAGTATAATAAATTAAACTCTGTTATTACTGACTATTTGTGTATAAATTCAGTTTCTATTGAATTAAATCGTCATTTAGATTCAACATCGGACAGAATATTATCTTCAACATCGGAGTATAAAATATCGAGAAAAGAAATTTTAATTACCAGAGGAAAATGGATCCAATTAAAATCAGATTTGACAGATGACAGCCTCTCATCAGCTCACAGCATGCATGAAGTCCACGTTCATAGACCACGTGTCACGGCCATATCATTTGATAAACGGAACCCTCCTCAATAAGAGCAACTTAATTCTAACCTCACCGATCACAATTAGACGAAACAATGGCATCAAATCTCACCCCAGCATTTGCCTACACGGTTTTGTACGTGAAGGACGTTACAAGATCAGTAGCTTTCTATGCAAAAGCCTTTGGTTACTCTGTACGCCGCTTAGATGAATCGCACAGGTACAATTACAAATACAAATTATGCATTTATTTTAATGTCATTTTTGGATTAATTAATTATATAAATACGTAGATGGGGAGAACTCGAGAGTGGACAGACAACGATTGCCTTCACCCCTCTGCACCAACACGAGACCGATGACCTGACTGGTTCGGTCCAGACACCCAAGTCCGGCAGTGAGCGACAGCCGTTTGAGGTTTGCTTTGCTTATCAAGACGTTGATGCTGCATACAAGGTATTTGTTTTGGCACATAATATATGCTTCATGAAACGTGAATGGAAATTTGGATGTTGTTACTCATGTTTGAATTAATGTCTCACACGAATGTCTTGTTAATTTTAACTAGTATTGTGGTTTGATTTGAATCAGAGGGCAGTGGAGAATGGTGCAGAGGCAGTGAGCGAGCCAGAGGATAAAGAATGGGGGCAGAAAGTTGGGTATGTTCGTGATATAGACGGGATTGTTGTCAGGCTGGGTAGCTACGTCCAAGCACCGAAAAAGGGTTGAATAATTTAAAAATGAGAAATTTCAACATTTTAGCAAATAAAGAATGTAATCTCCTATGCCTCCTTAATGAAGAAAACATAGTGGCATGGCAGGTTTGTAGTAATTGAAAATAAACATTTTGTTGCTAAAGAAATTAGTTCTGATAACAAGGAACTAAAAAAAACAAGGAACCCAAAAATCTAATGAAAAGAGCAAACTTCCATGACCGTTGACCAATCCGTAAAGAGTTAAATTTCAAGTTTTTATTATACCACATCAGAATTTAGTATTTAGTGCAATATGAAGATAATTTTGATCAATCCAAGTCTTTTTGAACATATCCTTGTAGCTAGAATGTTAAATCACTGTAATCATGAAGTGAAGAAGGTTGCATTACAATCTTAAGTATTCATACAACTGAAACAGAAACTTTCAACAGCAATTTTGTGGCCATAGGCCATCGAGGATATTCAGCCGTGGTTGGGTATGTGTTTTAGAGAGGTTACAAAAGCCAAAAGACAAAAAAACAAAAAATCCGCTGGCTTGTGAAAGGGCAAACCATCCATAAGGCAGACAACAAACTTACTCGCAAAACTAAAGACAAAGAGTCCATACTTGAAGAACAAAATCCAAGGTAAATAGAAACTAAACAGATGACATCAAATGAATATGAGTCAACAAGAACGACCTTTTGCCATCAAATCTATGAACCAAAGCGCTTTTGAATACAGAAATGCTTTGGTTATTACAGTGACTTGATCATACGGAGAAAAAAGTGAAAGAGATATGGGTGTGAGAAACTTCAAATGGCACCATTACAAGGACCACCCAGCATATATTAACTCAGTTGAACCAGTTCCCCCACACAATAAATCAAGACATTCCTGGTACACATGAAGTAGGTAGAGAAAAAGTGCCTGCAGTCAGTTTATAGCATTTCTTGCGATTTTCGCACACAGCGGCTAACCTTTTTCTTGAAATCGTCTCTCCTATCTCTCCATTCCTTCTGCAAATTAAAAAGCAAATACATGTCTCAACAAACAATAAATTAAATTAATACCATAGTCAACTTTGCTACAATCACGCAGGCCAATAATGTCAAATAATCATTAGGAGGAATTGCTCAACATTCGAAGCAACCATTAAACTTGTAAAAGGATTCATCCACACTTAAAAAATTGAGATGGGATCATGATTAAAATACTCCAAGATCCAACTGGCCTCATGATGTAGGTTTGCCCACATATATCATAACACAACTCCCAGCTCAAAAAGGAGTAAGAGATTAGATAAGCAGACACAATCTATCTGAAAGAGCCATTACATCATACATTATTTTGAATGTTAATAATATAACTTCATTATAGTTGAATCTTAAGAGGGAAGAAAAGATCATGCCACAAGGATAAAGAGGCGAAACAGAAGCAGAAAGAACCAATAAATATATACTGAAAAAGCAAACTGGATTAAAATAAAGTGCATAGCAAGAGCACATAAGAAGGCATCATGAAGACGTAATGTGGAAGAAATCCCAATTGAAAAACCCATGTTATAAAGAATCATTACTATCTCTCAAAAACAACAAAAATTCTATCAACAATCAGTCAGGCTCACTGTTAATAAGCAATCTTCTAAATTATAGATCAATAAATAAACTGCTAAAAAATGCTTCATCAAACACTTTCAACACAGGAAGTTTCTTTTGAAGTGCCATGAAAAGCACTCCCCAAATACAATCATCCGCCTCTGGTGAATAAAGAACTGCATACCATCATAACACTGAATATGAATTCTTTGCAAAAGAAATTTAACACACAACAAATGCCATTTCAGAGATGGACTAGCAAATAACAAAAGTCTAAAAATTTAATTAGGAAAATAGTTATCTCAAGCAAGTTCATATATAAGGTAAACCATCAACGTCAAAACTAGAAGTTAATATCCAAGGAGGCACGACGGTTGGAAATCTGAGAAAATTAGCAAACTATGCACACCAATAAAGAAATCATCAATTGGTTTGTTTTGTTTCATACCTAAGATTATACACTATAAAATCTTCCACCAGGTGATGCCATAACTTCAGAGATACTTAAAAATACACAACATATATCGACAAAATTAACTAAAAAATTGACCGATGGAACAACAATTAAATTCAGTTAAGATCTTCATTTTCAAGAAAATCAAAAGAAAAAACAAAATGAGTATATTTAATCAAAAATTTACTCAATTTGCAGATATAAATTATGTGAAACACATCTCTCTGACCATTATAAAACTAATCCTCCCATTCAATTTAACTTAAATTTATTGTTTCAACATATGATCCACCAGTTATAAGTTTGGTTCACCATCGTCATGTTGGCCACTTAAAACTTTGTATGTCCACAAATCACGAAATTTCTAATGATTCATGCATGAATAAATAATAGAATTCAGACAGCTGCTGAAAGAAGTAAAAAGGTAATCATGCTGAGGGAACCAAAAAAAAAACTGAATATTTTAATGTCAGGAAAACCATAGATAACTTACAGCAGCTTCAACATTTGCAGGAGATTCGTCATTAGGACTGGAAAGCATTGATATGATACTCAAAACAATACTTTCAACCTATCACAAACAACCATTCGAACATTAGTGAATTCATGATCATCGTCCGAAATTGATGTATAATAGCAGGAAAAACACAAAAAATTAACAATTTATTAGAAACTATTAAAGCTTATGCAAGCAAAAAAACCATTACGACCGGACCATAAGCATATAGATCCAATCTTAACAAACTGCTCCCTTTTTCTGGAAATTAGAGTTAGCATGACCATAAGCTATGTGCTCTGTAATTTGGTTTCCCTTTCAAAGTAAAAACAACAGCATAGACTATACCTTTATATTTTCACATAATGCATTACATTATGTATTCACTATTTCCCCAAACCTTCAACAGTTTCACCTCCTCACTTTCCCATAACAAAATCTTTTAAAAAAATTTCCAACCTTTTTTTTTACTGCATACAATTTTAATCTGTTAGTTTAGTCATTTTTTTATCTCCAGCAGTAAGCCTATTCCAGAAAATCTGAAATTTTAAGCTACATGCCACATATTCATAACATTCAAATATGCACACAATAACCGTTTCCGTTATGAAGGCACACATGGATAACGAGTTAACATATAAAAGACATACAGTATGGACGGGCATCCAACGCTCACTTGCAAGCTCATAGCCATTAGGGTCATCGCCCGGAGGATGAAGAATTGATATGCACACACGCCCATCAGGATATACTGGAGTTCAAGGAAAAAAAAAAAAAACAATTCATGCAATGATCCAAATACAAGTAAAAGATTGACTATACCCTTGTTATAAACAATAACTGACCATTAGGATGCCAAATCTCTGTGGTAAACTTCACTGTAGGAGGGCTATTAGGATAATTTGATGGAAAGCTCATAATGGCATTGAAAAATCCCCCCTCACTGCGTTTACAATAAAGACCAAACATCTGAAAATTCAGTCCTTGAAACAACTATCTTAGACAATGCTGTCATAAATGTCACAACCACACATCCAGAGAAGCAAATTCATAGAAAGCTCAAATTAAAAAATCAAGACAAGAAAAAAATCTAAGTTACAACTTTTTCAACAAAAATATATATCTAGAACCAACAAACATTAAATATTTTGGTAGTCAGTAATAGCCTGAAGTCACAGCAATTCACGCACATCCAGTATAGTCTCTCCACATGACAAAACTACTGATTTTCACATCCTCCAAACAAGGTTTCAAATGAACCAATTCAGACTGAATTTCACTTCAGATAATAGAACTTAAAACTGTTAACATTCTCCTTTATTTTTCAACGTCAAGATACAAGGACATGAAACACCTTACAACCAATAATTTGATAGTTCCAAGTATCAAAAATAAGCCAAACCATATCTCAAGTATCACCCATCTATAAAACCCTGAAACAGCAAAAGCAAATTAAAAAGTTACACTTCCCTAAACAGCAGCTAAATTAGTCAAGATTTGACTACCAAATAAACTACTAATACTTGACACCAAATCATTTGACAAACCGCCAATAAGAATAACCTTAAAACAGTACCAAGAACCAGCTATATCCAAAATTAACATCTAAAAAAAATGAAAGATCCGTTAGCCACTAAACCAAGTAAAAAAAAAAAGAACCCAATCTCAGCAGTTGAACCAACAATCTCATCAAACACAATCATCCAAATTCATACAAAACCCACATCAAAAAACCCTTGAAACAAAATCTTGGAGCAAATTAAAGAGCTAAAAGCACATACTAAAGAGTATCTGGCGGTCCAATAATTGTAACACTCCATTCAAATATATTAGTCTCATCTACCAAGCCAGCCGAGAACCCAGCAACGGGGTTCTTACAAAGATCTGCACACACGGTAACCGATCAATCAAAATCAAGGAAAAAGAAAACATATATAAAATCTTGATCAAAATGAATCGGTTTCTTTGACTGATGGATACCTTTAAGTTGTTTTTGGAGGAGGAGGCTTGCTTGAGATGCTGCCATGGATTTTATTTTAGAGAGGAGAGAGCTGAAATGGCTCTGAAAATTGGTGAGAGAAGGAAAGAGAGGTTACAATAGCGGACAGTTGTTGGCATTTATAGATAGAGCTTTAGGAGAGAAGGTTCTGATTTCTGAAAACGGACTCACGTGGGAGTTCTAATCGTCTGCGATTACTTTTTTTAGAGTAGTGATTATGACCAATAGTATGAAGGCACGTATGTATATTTTTGGATGGGGCGGTTGGCCAATAGTGAAAGAAAGATTCATTGGTACTTCAATGGGGACAGTGGGTTTTTACCGTTTTGATTTCAGCTTCAGTTTTGTCGGGTCCACTGTCAAAGAAAAGGAAAAGTTGAATTAACTGTTGTAAGGTGGCCTATGCCTTATACGACCAAATGATAATGTCATATGTGCTCTTTAATAATTAATTATGGAACTTCTCTTTGATCAACCACCACTGGTGGCTTGAATTTAGGGGTATAAACGAGTCAAGTTAAGTTGAGTTTTGGGTTNAATGGGGACAGTGGGTTTTTACCGTTTTGATTTCAGCTTCAGTTTTGTCGGGTCCACTGTCAAAGAAAAGGAAAAGTTGAATTAACTGTTGTAAGGTGCCTGATGCCTTATACGACCCAATGATAATGTCATATGTGCTGTTTAATAATTAAAGATGGAACTTCTCTTTGATCAACCACCACTGGTGGCTTGAATTTAGGGTATAAACGAGCCAAGTTAAGTTGAGTTTTGGGCTAATTAAGCTCGGTTCATTTATTACAGTTTTGAACTTGAGATTGAAAATTCGAGTTCGAGCTTGAACTCGAGCTCACAAAAAAAAACTCTCCAGTTCTACATTTTTTTGCTTTTCCAATTGAGCATTTCAAGCTCCAGGCTAAGTCGAGCTGAAATTTGGCAGGCTCAAACTCAGCTCGACATTGTAGCCAAACTGAGCTAAGCCGAGCTTGAGCTTTTACCTACTCGGCTCGGCTAATACCCTTAAGCATGATGGTAAAATAGTAAAGGGGTCTAACATGAGTTATTGAGTTCGAGTCCTTTCGGACACTAATAGGAGTGACCACTGAGGGGATTTACACAATCGTTCACTTCGAAGTCCCGGAGATTAATTGAGGTACGTGCAAGTTGACTCAAACACCTTCAATCACCAAATATATATATATATATCCTTGTCCAACCACTCGGCCGCCCAAGGGCGGTTTTGAATCCTTGTCCAACCACTCGGCTGCCCAGGGGTGGTTTTGAATATATTCAGTTGAAACTTCCTAAGCTTAAACTGTGCATATTTCCTCCAAATTCCATTATTATTCAAAACTCAAATCAATTCATAATTCACATTCAAATATGATAAACCATTGCAATTATCGATCAACTTTTTGAAATTTTTTTAACTCACGGATTAGTGGTCATTTTTCTCGTTTAGTAACTATTTGGAGGAGTTAGTAATGATTTAAGGTTAACAATTTATGCGTAAACCATGTTTAAAATTACTTGGGTCTTGTTTTAAATGAAATTTGAGGCAAAATTATGTGGATTTGGTGCGAAATTGTTAGGCTTTTGGTGTGTCATATGTCCACAAGTTTCGCACGAAGACAAAGGATGTCGCAACTAGCGCCCAACTGAGTCAACTGACGGTGTCGGGTGAAATAATAGTAGATATTTTATACAATATTTTGTGACTATTGTCAACATCTTTCTTTCGTACATCAATAATGCTTGAGTTACCGATTAAACTATCGATTTGACATATTGATTGAGTTAAATTTTGAAATTTAGATAATTGAGACAGGTGGGTCAGTATGTGAAAATCAGTAGCTTAATCGGTAAATGTAGTATTATTGTTCGTACATTATTTAGGCAATGCATAATAAAGCACAAATGGTCGCTCTTTCTTTTTTTACCTGAAATGCACTACCCAAATGTAAATCTCCGCATAACATATATATAGATATTATCTCGTATTTCCTATTTAATATAATTTCTAATCAATTTATGGTTTGAGATGCACAGAACACATCTACTAAATACTTACAAATTAAACTTTATTTGTAAATTTTGATGCATAAAACGAATTGTCTCATTATTATACTATTTCGTTTACTTTTACCAAGTGTATGAGTCAAAAATCATAATAGGCTTCACCAGGTTCGAACACAAAACATCTATACAGTATGGCTCAAGACCATGATCCAATTCCGGTTGAGTCTAAGTTAAGATCCATAGTACAAGTTAGGCCATTACACCAACCAAACTACTCACAAGTTAAATCATCAAATTACTAAAGCCTAGCCCCAAATTGGGCCTCGTCATTAGCCCACTTAGGCTCAAACCCATCGGCCCATGGCCGTTCCAATGAACCCAGGGTTTTATCCATATCCTAATTCATCGACACCCTATTTTATCTACATCATAATACTTCTAAGATCCTAAATCTTACATGAATTAGGATTCTTACTCCTACAAATGCAAGTGAACCAGAATTTTCTTTTTTATTGAAACTCTACTATAATAAACTCAGAGTTCTACTAGGATTCAAGCTCCTAGGCTCACTATATAAACAGAGGTCTGACCTCTCATTATTCACTCAATCTCAATGCCACCTATTTCTCTTAACGTTCTTGCTCCCAAGAACTATCGTAGTCTTCAACAAGACTCTAGTAACCTTTCCTCCCCTTAACCCTTACTAAATTGCCTTTCCCAACCTCACTGCTGACTTAAGCGTCGGTTTGCCTATGGTAGACTCCACATCGATGTTCCCTGTGAGCTTCACGCTTAATTCCACTTAATTATTTGTGTGTGTAGGTCATCAGTAGCCTTAATCTCATAGGATTCGTCCATTATGTAACTGTAGATTTTACCATCTACACCAAGTTTAATAAGTTAATTAACTACTTAATATATACAAGTAATCATTGATTTAAACTAATAGTAAAAAAACACTTTTTATACTTTTAGTGTTAATAACTTAAAATTATTCAATTTTTTTTTTATCTTTTCTGTATTTTTCTAATAACTAAACCAAATTTTAAGTTAGAAGTAAAAAACATCCACTAGCTTGTGAAAGGACAATAACAATGAACTGACGAAAGTCTATTTACTATAAACGGGCGTTCACCTAGGATTGACGCCCGTCCATCATTTAAAATAAAAAAAATTTAAAACAAAAATCATAGACGCCCGTCTATATATTATGGATGGGCTTCCCAATTAGATGGACGTCTATCCATTATTTAAATTAAAAAAATTTACACACAAAAATCATGGAATGGATGAACGCAACGCAATGAAAAGTCTCAACAAAATTGTAACAACAATAAAAGTATATTGGGTGGATCTTGGTTTCATCAAAGGATCAGAAGAATTCCCAAACTATATGCTTTTGATTATAACTGAACAAGATGTGAGAACATCTCCAATGGTGCTCTTTATTTTGAAGAACATCTTTCATATAAATAAAGAGTACCTTCATTAATTTTTAAATATAAAGAACATAATTTTTATTCAAATCAAATAAACTCTTTAAATTTAATGAAGATGCTCTTTATTTTTTAAAAAGAGGCTTAATGGGAGAGAGAATTAATAAATAAAATGCATAGGAACTTGTAGTTTATTAATTAAAATTAGGATAGAGAATAAAATTTGACTCTCTAAATATGGAGAGTCAAACCTACTCTCTAATTTATATTTTAAAGATAAAGAGCCTATTGGACTTTTATTTTTATGAATAGACTTTTTATAATAAAGAATTTGGATCATATAAAGAGTCATTTGAAGATGCTCTGATGTGGATAAAATAAAGCTTTGCTCTCTGTACGCATGTATTGACTAGTTAATATTTCAGACCATAAAAATATAAAATAATCCTACTGCTGTTCACGATGTTCATCAAAGGAAAAGATTCAAGGCATAACATAATCAAGATTTTGGTTTTAAAAATATTTTAATTTAAACTATGAAGGCGTCCATTCTAGGTGGACGCCCATAGTAAATGGACTCCCGTCTATTGTTATTTTTCCATGAATTAGAATCCATTTAAAATGTACGGGCGTCCAATAATCACGGATGGCCGCTCATTCGCGAAATATTTATTAATATGCTACATGGTTGCATCTACTCAGTTGACACATCGTTCGGTGTAAAATTTCAATACAAATCTTTGGTGTCCGTAGCATTATTGCACAATACAATGATACACCAAACATGCTGATATAGTATAGTATTATAGAGTACTATCCTATAAAATACAATATTGTTGTATGATCTAATTTTGAGAGTATCTTTTATATAATAATGTTTTATATATATACAAAGTTAACATTTCTAAAATAATACTACTCTTATAAAATGTATATACAAAATATATTATATAAAATGATGCGTCACAATATATGTTTGAGAGGGTAATTAAAAATATACTATTCATATTTTTACTAAATACCGCAAATTCTCTTCTGTCTTGATTCAAGTTTTATTTATTTGTTTATTTGTTTCTGTTTTCCGTCTGCTCTTACTTTTCCCTAATCTTATCTCATTTCTTAATCAACTACAAATCTCGAACTGCAGCATGCCTTATATAGCCAAACAACATAGTCAACTAGGCCGCTGCATATTCTTATTAGGATTATTTTATTCTAACCTCCTTTGTTTTGTTTTGTTTGTGCAAGCTCGCTCCCATTCCATCTCCCCAGGTTAATCTATGGCGGACGTGAAGATAATATTACCTAAAAGCAAAATAAGAAACAAGACTATGAGATCTTCGTTTGGTTTTTCGGAGTTTTTAATAAAGAGATTGAGTGTTTGGTTGGAGAGAAAATTAGAAAACATTGACAAGTGCCAGAAAGAAAACACAAACATGAAACTATTTATGATTAGATCGAGAAACAGATGTGTTTTGAATTATTTTAGAGGTTAATAATTAAATTTGTTTGTTGTACGAGAATAATGATCAAGTGATTGAAAAAATCTACGGAGAGTCATCATTTATCACGGACCTTCAAATATTATTTTACTCTAATTGCACGGTTATCATTCTTTCACAGTACTTCCAAATCAAGCCAAAACAAAAACAAGAACTGAAGTAAATCTTGTTCCAGATTCTTGTTTAAGCAGGGAGGGATTCATGGAGAGAAGTGGTGTCCTGTCTGAGTGGACGTGAAGACCACGCAATCTTTATCTGAAAACCACACCATTAGAACAAATCTTTATCTGGAATAAACAATTTATGCCCCCATTGATATTTGAAGCAAAAGCTGATCGATTTCTAATATCGGGGACTGTTAACTGTTTAAGTGCTGTATTTGCAAACAATAAAGAACGGCCACCAAAATGCTATTGGGCCTTTGGTCCACAAAGAATCCAAGGGGGTACGAGCTTTAATGACCTTAATGAACATGCGAATAAAGCAAGGTAGGATTAAAGAATATTATTTTAATTTAATCGCAAAAAGGAATACTATTTGATAGTTTTCCTGACATAAAGACCATTCAGAGGGAAAAAAACACTACTTTATTGTTAAACTCAATGAAGCATATCGAATTAAATACTTTTTGGATCTCTTGAAAGCAAAAGTTTTATCCACTTCATGAATGTTGTATTAAATATGAAAGCCATAAATATAATAACAATAAATATTGGTTCCACGATATAATCCCATAAACTTTATTTCATAACTATAACGTGGTAATTCATAATTGAACAAGCAAGATCCGTTGTGAGCTATCACGTTTAAATTGTGAGAGAAAATTTATAAGATTAGATTATAAAAATAGTATTACCCATATAGTGAAACCCTGTGATATGTAAAATTAAAAAATATAATAATAATCTAAGAGCTTATATAGAATTCAAATTTACTATATAGAATTGTACATTGGGATTATTATTTTTGTTAATTTCATAAACTACTAAATTATATTTATATACAGTCACGTTCATGCAATTTAATTATATTGTCTATATATTTGTTTTAAAATTAAAGGTGCATCTCCTCTGAGGTTTGTGTTTCTCTAAGTGCCACCACATGAGCTTAAAATAGCAACCTTGACCTCTCCTTAGATTTTAAAAATTCTCTCAAACCTCCCCTCTGCACCGTTTGTTAACAGTATTTGTTAGGTCTATTATATTTTCCTTAAGATTAAAGTACATAAAACCCCTATAAATATATAAATATTAAAAAAAAAAAAAACACTCAAGTATATATTTTTTCTGTATTTTTAAAAACATTAAAAAATATTTATATTTTATTTTAGTGAAATTAGGGATAAATAAGGTATTTAATTGGTTTGGGAGCTGAGAGCAACTTGGTTTTATTGGCAAGGGATCGAGAACAATTTTCAATATCTAGGACCATTTCCAACCACAAACACTAAATTGATACAAGTTTCACACCAAATTGGTGTGATTTTTTGTGTATTTCATTATTGCATCTCCAATCCATTGCATCAGATATTACAAAAAAAAAGAATATTCTATTTTTTTTCCATTAATAATCAATAATTAATCTATTTCACTAATATTTTTGTATATATTAATTAAATATTTTTATTAAATAATAATTACTTTGAAAATTATACTAATTTAATAAAATTAAGCATTTATTTAATCAAATAAATATTACATTTAATNTGTGCTGAAACTGAACGAAGTGGTTGTGCCAAATCCGAAAGATTGGTCTCATAGTTAAGAAAATTTGTTATCTTTATTGACTTTTTAGGTTTCAAATCATTTTGAAACTATCTACTATATTTATGACTTATCTTTGAACATTAGAAACTCTGAAATTAATGGAAGTAGGCATAAACTAACCTCAAATTATTAAAGAAAAAAAAAAAATTGGTTGTGACCCTGGCACCAATTATTTGAACAGTGACGTGACGTGACAACTGGCTGTGATGAATGACATGGGATAAGTGAACCTTAAACATCTCCAACTATAAACACCAAATTGGCATAATTTTTAGTATATTTTACTATTGCATCTCCAACCCATTGCACCAAATATTAAATCAAAAAGAATATTTCTTAAAATATTCTATTTCTTTTTCAACAATTAATTTATTTTACTCGTTATTTTTGTATATATTAATTAAATATTAAGAATGATATTTTTATTAAATAATAATAACTTTGAAAATTATGTTAATTTAATAAAAAGTAAGCATTTATTTAATCAAATAAAAATTACATTTAATATAAAAAAAAATTACATCTAATATAAAATGCAAAAAAAAAAAAAAAAAAAAACACCACAAAAGTAAAATTTCATATTTATAGTAATTTAATTTTCCAAATTAGTATATTCTTCCCACAAATAATCAATTAATGTATTTCAAAGAGCATGGTAAGTTTATGTATCCTTGATTTGTCTATGTCGAGAAGGAAAATTTTGAAATCGGACTTTTTCATCTACAACAATTTCAACTTAAGGAGTTGACGCTTCCATCTTATTTTCAATCGATGCATCAACATTATGATCATTTTTTGATTTTTCATTATTTTTTGAATTATATAATTATTATGAATTTATTATTATAAATATAAATATAAATAATAATCAAATTAACATAAATACGAATAACAAAAATAAGAAAATAAAATACATTTTATAGTATATGAATAGTGTCACACCAAATTGATTTAAGTGAATAGTATCACGTGTTTGGCGTTGGGTTAGAACACATTTTTTACACCATTTTGGTGTTTTGGCGTTGGGCTGGAGATGTCTAAAGGGCTTTTTAATATAGATATACAGAGGGGGTTTAGGGAATTTTTTATTAAGACAAAAACAATAAACCTAACGACAAACAATAAACGGTAGACAGGGGGCGTTTGAGGGAGGTCAGCGTGATAAGCCTAAAATTAAAAAAAGTAATGATTTAGCTAATTCTGTATTTTAGAAAGATTCATTATTATTTTTAAAACTTCAAACATGCCTTTAATTTATTTTTTAAAATTCAAATCTCAAATAATGCTTAACTCCTTGTTGATGCTTGATTTTGGACACTGACGACTCGCACGTGCAAAGTGCTAAGAAAGTCTTAGAAATTACACGTGATTGATCTATGAGATTGGAATATGGTGCTGAGATTATATATGTTGCAGAAAACATAAATAATAGACTAACAAACGAGGTTTTTATAGTGGTTCGGATGCTTAAAGCAAATCCTACATCCACTGTTATTTTATATTCTCTGGCTATTTTGTATGATATTGCCCATAAGACATATAAAGATGGAGAAATATTTTGTTTACAGAGAAAAATAATGAAGTTCAAATCTATGTCTAGCTCTCATATGCCCAACCTCCATTTTTGTGAAGAGAATTGTCAATTTATACACCTTTGAGGTTAATGAGTGTTTTGCAAGTTGTCTTGACACATGGAAAACTCTCATTCATTCATCTCTTGAAATGAGATAGGGTTGGTATGAATATCTTTGAGGTGATATGGGGTTGGCAACTAGTACAAAAAAGACATTTATTGAGCTGACATCAGCATGACTTTTCAGGCATAATAGAAGCCCCCTAGTTTTTGGAGTGCGAAATCACGCTTCAAAAATTTAGGTCTTTGATCTGAATGGCTATTGCACTATAGGCTGCAATCTCGAACTGAAGAGCTCGAATTATGTCTGGCGCGATCGAGTGCTGAGAGCTAAGATTGCGATTTGAGAGCTTGGAGCGATCTGAAGCTAAGCGCGATCTGATAATTGACATGAAATGTCCAGTAGATGAGTTCCTAGAGGGAGCTAGCGTCAGAAGCCCAAACACATGGCTTGGAGGCCTTAAACGGATAAGCCAACTTAAAACAGCCATAACTTTTGATCCGAGAGGAGTTTTGGAGCCTGTAAGATATCCACGAAAAACTTGTTCCGAGCTCTACGTCGTGGGGAACTGGGGAACCTGGTTGGGCCCATTTTCAAGGCCAAAATCCACCATTTCGGCATGTCTATTTTGAGTTTTCTAGACGTTTTTTCTGACACCGGCAGCTGGTCGCAACCTGAGAACTAAGAACTGATCGCGATCTGAGTTGAGAACATGACCTAAGGCTGTTTGCAATATCAGAGCTAAGAGCTGATCACGATTTGAGAGCTAGGAGCTGATCACGATCTGATAGGAGCTTGACCTGAGAGTCTGAGGCATGCGATCTGAACGATCTAATGCACAATCTTAAGTAAACGAGTGAGCTTATGAGCTCAATCAGAGAGCATAAGGAGCTCGATCAGAGAGCAAAAAGAGGCCGATCAGAAAGCACGGAAGGAGTTCGATCAGAAAACGCGAAGCTTGATCTGAGAACACAATGAGTTCGATCAGAAAGCACGAAGCTTGATCTGAGAACTCGAGATCAACGATCTGGCCACTCGATCGGAGAGCTAAAGATTAGCGATCTGGCCACGCGATCGGAGAGCTAAAGATCAACGATTTGGCCTCTCGATCTGAAGCTAAAGATCAGCGATCTAAGCGTGCGATCCATGAGATCGGAGAGCTAAAGATCAGCGATCTGAAGCTAAAGATCAATGATCTAAAGTTGAAAATCAAGACGATCTGAGCGTGCTATCAATCGATTTGTCCACATGATCGGAGAACTCCGATGCGTGCGATCAACGATCTGACCACGCGATCTGAGAACTCTGATGCGTGCAATCTGCGATCTGATCATGCGATCAAAGAACTCTGATGCATGCGATTTGCGATCTAGCCACGCGATCTGAGAACTCTGATGCGTGTGATCTGCGATCTAGGCATGCGATCGAAGAACTCTGATACGTGCGATCTGTGATTTGGGCACGTGATCTGAGAACTCTGATGCATGCAGTCTGAAGCGGAAGATCAACGATCTGAGTGTGCGATCAGCGATCTGGCCATGCGATCTGAAGCTAAAGATCAGCGATCTTCAGCTTCAGATCAGTAATCTGAGCGTGCGATCAACGATCTGGCCATTCGATTGAAGAGCTAAAGATCAACGATCTGAAGCTGAAGATTAGCCATCTGAGCGTGCGATCAGCGATCTGAAGCTGAAGATCAAGACGATCTGAGCGTGCGATCAGCGATCTGGCCACGTGATCTGAAGCTAAAGATCAGCGATCTGAAGCTGATGATCAAGACAATCTGAGCGTGTGATCAACGATCTGGCCACGTGAGAATAGTATCTTATTAAATAATAATTACTTTGAAAATTATACTAATTTAATAAAATTAAACATTTATTTAATAAAATAAATATTACATTTAATATAGAAAAACATTACATCTAATATAAAATGCCACCAAAAAAAAAAAATAACAACACAAAAGTAAAATTTTATATTTATAGTAATTTAATTTTCCAAATTAGTATATTCTTCCCACAAATAATCAATTGATGCATTTCAAAGAGCATGATGAGTCTCTGTATCCTTGATTTGTTTATGTCGAACAAGAAAATTTTGAAATCGGATATTTTCATCTACGCCAATTTCAATTTCGAGAGTTGACACTTCCATCTGATTTTCAATCGATGCTCAACATTACGATCATTTTTTTTATTTTTCATCATTTTTTTAATTATATAATTATTATAAATATTAATATAAATAATAATCAAATTAACATAAATACAAATAACAAAAATAAGAAAATAAAATACATTTTATAATATATGAACAGTATCACACCAAATTGGTGTAAGTAAACAGTGTCACGCGTTTGGCGTTGGGTTGGAAATGCCCTAAAGAGCTTTTTTTAATATAAATATACATACGGGGTTTAGGGAGTTTTTTATTAAGACAAAAACAATAAACCTAACGACAAACAATAAACAGTAGAGAGGGGAGGTTTGAGGGAGGTGAGGGTGATAAGCCTAAAATTAAAAAAGTAATGATTTAGCTAATTCTGTATTTTAGAAAGATTCATTATTATTTTTAAAACTTCAAACATGCCTTTAATCTATTTTTTAAAAAATCAAATCTCAAATAATGCTTAACTCCTATTGTTTTTTTTATTTTTTTTTATTTTTAATAATCAAGATGTTGGAGGAATTTACACATATTTTAAGTAATCTTCAAAGTCTGAAAACTTTAAAAACCCAAATAAATCAATAAGTAGTTGAGTTTCGGATTAATCCAAAAAGCCCAAACCTCCTTGCTTGGGGTTCTAAGTTCTAACTCCTATTGTTTGAGATGACATTAGAGACTATTGGCCGATTCGGTCATTCATGGACATCGATATTGGATCATAGCACCCCTCTCTCTCGGCATTGCAAAAAAGTGTACTACAAATTATAATGTGCCCTAAATAAGGCAAACCAATCACGTGAAAAGCACTGCAAAATACGAGATAAAGAAGACGTCAAATTTCGAGAAAAAAGTATTTCAAACGTGTGCATTGCATGGTTTATCAAACACGGATTACCAATACCCTATCCTCATCCCTGCTCCGTATCAGACCTTTCCTCAGAGATTCCCGTCCTTTTGCTTAATAAAGAACTGCAACGCACAGTACCCACCGCACATATTGCTTTTTACACTTGCCACAGAGTTCATTAATTATCCAATATCAAATATTAAAGTCTAAGCAAATCACATAATATAACATATTTAACCATTAAGAGAACAAAATACATCAACGGATTACATTAATTCCCACTCAAACACACCACAACAGTACTCACTCCACAATTAATTGAAAACCAGATGCTTACATTTTTTTTTTTTTTTTATCATTTTTAATTTCATGAAGTGGGATTCTTCTATTGCTAGAACAAAAGACAAGCCTTGAGTGGGAATCAAACCCACAGCTAGCTTTTGCTCTCACTGTCTAGTGACAGAAAATGACTTTGAGCTCACGTGGCGAGGAACACTCATGCATGAGAGAGGGACTGTCATGGGCGTAAGTAAACGTGGAAGGACACGCGTGCTTGAAAAACTCAGAGAAACTCGACGCCCGACACGTCTGTGGACTGTTGTAGTGGTTCCGGCAACATAGTTCGTCCGTACCAAACGCCTCACACCCGCTCTTGCAACCCACGACCGACCCGTGACCCGGCGGTGATCGCACCTGTAATCTGTCGGGACACGTGGCAAGAAGGTTGGCACGACAACCCACAACGGGACACACACCTGTGCCTTCATGTGGGGTCACGGTCAAGGGAACGTTGAAACCGTCGACGAGGGACACGCCGTACGAGGAGAAGTCCTTCTGGCCGTGGTGTAGGCTGAACTGTGCCAGCGTGGCGGGGGTGGCCCCACCTAGGCCGTTGCATTCTAAACGGTGGCCGCAGTCACCTGTCACGCACGAGAAGTAACCGTTGGAGTGTGTGCAGCCGGTGCGGGCCCAGATCCGACCGGACCAGTGTTGGGCCGGGCCGGGAAAGGAGCGGTGCGTGAGGCTCTGGAGGGGGAAGCCGCCGCGTTCAAGAACGGGGTGGCCGGCGTTGGGCTGAATGGCTGGCCAAACAGTGAAGGGACAGTTGTTGACAAGAGTAAGAATGAGGCCGGGATGCTGCATAGCATTGGCGAGGGTGCACAGGATGAGAAGAGTGGCTGTAGTGAAAATGAGAGAGGAACTTGAAATATTAGCCATTGTTGTAGAAGAAATATGGAGTTGTGAGGAAAACTGAAGGCGCTCTGGTTGCTTCTTATAGCAAACGAAGCAGTGCTTTCGATTCTATTGAATAATGAAATGACAGGAACACCCTTTTTCGTGAAAAATGTGTCAAAACAATACTACTCCTGCTCGTATAGACTATAGAGAGTATTATTATATCAAATTTGTTTGGTTACAGTCTTACAGAGTGGTGCAGCGGTCAGAAATAAGATGAGGACACCAGTCACGCTGCAACACCTCTGACAAAGTTAAATATACTTTGTTTATGGTTTTAAAAAAAAATATCAGTTTCTTTAGAGGAAATGAGGGCCAAGGAAGAGATGAGTGGTCTTGCTTGAGGACTGAAATAGTGAAACGACTTTCCATAATGAAGAATCAAATCACGTCAAAGAAATGGTGCTAAAGCTAACCTGAAAAATATCTAAAGTTTGATGAATTGATTACTTTTTATCAACAATGAAAGACAGTTGTTTGGCCTTGGGATAGATGCATGTAACTAAACTAGTAATTGAGAGTGAATTAATTCAGTTTGGCCAAGGGATGATGCATATAGAATTAATATGTACTTAATGGCCATTAGTGAAAAGATGATTAACACACACATATAGTAAATATATAACTGCAGACTTTGGAATTCTTAACCAGGAAGGATGGTAATTAACAGGAAAAACGTACACGTCAACTTGGAAACCAATCTGTAAAGACAAAAAATAAAAATAAAAATAAAAAGAAGATAAAAGTTGTAAAGATGGAAAGAGTTGAGAGAAAAGAACAGAACAGAAGTAGGTAGTAATCGGAAAAGAAGATACACAATGGAATCACTTGTAAGAATTTTATATTACTTTAATGTAATATTTAATTATTTGTATTATGGGGTAGGTTTTCCGAGGGAGGGCCTGGCATGCTCGAAATTGTAGACCAGTAACTAGAATCATCTAAACGGTGGCGTTTATTGAAACTTCGAGGTGGAGTGAACGGTCACGACAAGCACGTTGGGTAAAGTGGGGAGGGGCAAGCATTAAGCCATTAAGTAACTACGCCATGTACGAGGTCCCTGTCGTTTTTTGCATACGTTTTTAAGAAAACTCCAGAAGCTATTAAATAAAAATTATATATTCAAACAGAAATTTCAAATTTCTGTCAATTAATTTAACTTAATATTAACGTGGGCTCTACCTAGTTTAATTGATGGGCTCTTGTATGCCAACAAGGCTTTTATATGATTTGGGCTTCTAGGTTTAGATTAGGGAATAAACACAGAGGAAATTATCTAAACCCCTGAGGTATAGCTTCTATCAGTAAACCCCCACTAGTATCAGTAATAGCTCTCAACCCCCTCCCGTTTGTGAGAGCCCTGATCCTGACACCTACAGAGCAAGTAAATTCGAGGGGATTGGTGGATTGCTCAAATCCATTGCAGGTCTTGCTGCCTAAAGGCCCTTAACCATTTTGAATTATAAAAAAAAAACAAAGAAAGAAAAAAGGTGCATATAAATGAAGGGCATATGAATGCCTTGATACATAGAGAAAATGAAGTGATATGCCCTTCCATGAAAAAGTTATATTATTCATGTGCTTGTTTAACAGTATCATGAAAATCACATCATATGTTCACCTATTCAATATCAACAAGAAAAATGCCTTAATACATAAAGGAAACGAAACATAATTTCATAGATCAATTAAACCCTCTCAAAGACTTGCTTAAAAATAAAACAGATGGTGATGTGGATAAAATAAAGCTTTGCTCTCTGTCATATGTATTGACTAGTTAATATTTCAGACCATAAGATAATCCTACTGCTGTTTACGGATGTTCATCAAAGGAAAGATTCAAGGCATACAGAATCACGATTTTGGTTTTAAAAATATTTAATTTAAATTAAGATAGACGCCCATCATAGGTGGATGCCCAAATATATGAACGGGGCATCCATAATTTTTGTTATAATTTTTTTAATTTAAAACATGGATGGGCGTCCATTCTAAGTGGAGTCCGTCCATTGTTATGTTCTCATGGACGAAAGGCTATTTAAATAAATGACCGTCCAATAATCACAACGATCATCCATTCACTTATATTTGTTAATATGATACATGGTTGCGTCTACTCAGTGACATGTCATTTGGTGTAAAATTTCGGTATAAGTCTTCGGTGTCCATAGCATTATTACACAATACAATGATGCCCCAAAATGCGATTATAGTAGAGTACAATGTGTATGATCTAATTTTGAAGTGTTTTATTATACTAATTTATATATATACAAAGTAATATTTCTAAAATAATACTACTCTTATAAATGTATATACAATATATATTATAAAATGATGCATCACAATATATGTTTGAGAGGGTAATTAAAATATTAATAATAGACAATGTTACGTGAATTTATTCATATTTTTACTAAATACCGCAAATTCTCTTCTGTTTCCGTTGCTCTTACTTCCCTAATCTTATCTCATTTCTAATCAACTACAAATCTCGAACTGCAGCATGCCTATATAGCCAAACAACATAGTCAACTAGATCAATTGCAAATAACGCCGCTGCATTTCTGTAAGGATTATTATTCTAACCCCTTTCAAGCTCGCTCGCATTCCATCTCCCAGGTTAATCTATGGCGGACGTGAAGATATTATTACCTAAAAGCAAAATAAGAAACAAGACTATGAGATCTTCGTTTGGTTTTTCGGAGTTTTTAATAATAGATTGAAGTGTTTTGGTTGGATAGAAAATTAGAAAACACTGACAAGTGCCAGAAAGAAAACACAAACATGAAACTATTTATGATTAGATCGAGAAACAGATGTGTTTTGAAATTTTAGAGGTTAATAATTAAATTTGTTTGCTGTACGAGAATAAAGATCAAGTGATTGAAAAAATCTACGGAGAGTCATCATTTATCACGGACCTTCAAATATTATTTACTCTATTGCACGGTATCATTCTTTCACACGAACTTCCAAATCAAGCCAAAACAGAACTGATGTAAATCTGTTCCAGATTCTTGTTTAAGCAGGGAGGGATTCATGGAAAGAGTGGTGTCCTGTCTGAGTGGACGTGAAGACCACGCAAACTTTATCTGAAAACCACACCATTAGAGCAAATCTTATCTGGAATAAACAATTTATGCCCCATTGATATTTAAAACAAAAATTAATCTCACAATCTTACTAACATCTTATTATCCTATGATATAATATAAGTATATATGATAATATCTTACTATAATTATATTTTATAATATAGTAAAATGGTTAATAAGATTAAGTAAACGTGTTTTAAACTATTTAAGTGCTGTATTTGCAAACAAAAAAGAACGGCCACCAATGCTATGGGCCTTTGGTCCACAAAGAATCCAAAGAGGTACGAGCTTAATGGCGTTAATGAACATGCCAATAAAGCAAGATAGGATTAAATAATATATCTTAATTTAATCCAAAAAGGAATACTATTTGATAGTTTTCCTCACATAGAGACACGTCAGAGTAAAAAAAACACTACTTTATGTTAAACTCAATAAAGCATATCGAATAAATACACTTGGATCTCTTGAAAGCAAAAGTTTTATCCCTTCATGGATGCATTGTTTCAAAACCCGGACAGGAGGATAACCCATTTTACTATCTAGGTCATAGGTTAATCGGTCCAATCAATTGGATCGATGATGTCAATAATAATTTTATTTTTAAAAAATTATTATAATCCTTCAAATTTTAATATATATAAAATTCTTCTAAAAAGTTTAAATTAGTCCCTAAAATTGTATTCATTTAAAATGCCCCCAAAAATTACTAATTAATCCCTAAACTTTGGAATATGTCCAAAACACTCCTATAAAATTCAATTAACCCTTATAATTTTAAATATTACAAAAGTCCCCCTAAAACCTAAATCGGACTGGAGAAGCACGGTCCTGTCCGACCGACCAGTCCGGTCTGATTTTTAAAACAGAGCATGAATGTTGTATTAAATATGAAAGCCATAAAATAATAACAATGAAGATTGGCCCTAGTATAATCTTACAAACTTTCTTTCACAACTCCGACGTAGTAACTCGCAATTGAACAAGCAAGACCATTGTGAGTTATCACGTCGATATGTGAGAGAAAGTTTGTAAGATTAGGTTGTAAGTATAGTATTGCCCATATAATGAAACCTCGTGATATATGAAATTAAAAAATATAATAATATTCCAAGGGCTTATATTAATTCAAATTTACTACCGAATTGCACATTGGGATATTATTTTGTTAATTTCATAAACTATAATTATTTTATATACAGTCACGTTCTTGCAATTTATTATATTGTCTTATATTTGTTTTAAAATTAAAGGTTTATGACGCTCACTCCTTGAGGTTTGTGTTTCTCTAAGTGACCCCACATGAGTTTAAAAAAGCATCCCTGACCTCTCCTTAGATTTTAAAAATTCTATCAAACTCCCCTCTCCGTCGTTTGTTAACAGTAACAGTATCGGTTAGGCTACTATATTTTCCTTAAGATTAAAGTACATAAAACCCCTAAAGTATATAATATTTCAAAAAAAAAAAAAAAGAAAACCTCAGTATATCGTTGCCGTATTTTTTAAAACATTACAAATATTTATATTTTATTTTAGTGAAATTAGGGTAAATAAGGTATTTAATTGGTTTCGGAGTTAGAGAGACTTGGTTTTATTGCCAGGGATAAAGAACAATTTTCAATACCTAAGACCATTTCCAACCACAAACACCAAATTGGTGAAGTTTCACACCAAATTGATGTGATTTTTGGTGATTCCACTATTGCATCTCCAACCCATTGCATCAAATATTACAAAAAAAAAAAAAGATATTCTCTTTCTTTTATTTCTATTAATAATCAACCATAATCTATTCGTTAATTATTTGTATATATTAAAAATATTAGGAATTATATTTTATTAAAATAATACTTTGAAAATTATACTAATTTAATAAAATTAAACATTTATTTAATAAAAAATATTACATTTAATATAGAAAAACATTACATTAATATAAAATGCCACCAAAAAAAAAAAATAACAACACAAAAGTAAAATTTTTATTTATAGTAATTTAATTTTCCAAATTAGTTATCTTTCCACAAATAATCAATTGATGCATTTAAAGAGCAGATGAGTCTCTGTATCCTTGATTTGTTTATGTCGAACAAGAAAATTTGAAATCGGATATTTCATCTACGCCAATTCAATTCGAGAGTTGACATTCCATCTGATTTCAACGATGCTCAACATTACGATCATTTTTTTTATTTTTCATCATTTTTTAATTATATAATATTATAATATAATATAAATAATAATCAAATAACTAAATACAAATAACAAAAATAAGAAAATAAAATACATTTATAATATATGAACAGTATCACACCAAATTGGTGTAAGAAACAGTGTCACGCGTTTGGCGTTGGGTTGGAAATGCCCTAAAGAGCTTTTTTAATATAAATATACATACGGGGTGTTAGGGAGTGTTTTTATTAAGACAAAAACAATAAACCTAACGACAAACAATAAACAGTAGAGAGGGGAGGTTTGAGGGAGGTGAGGGTGATAAGCCTAAAATTAAAAAAGTAATGATTTAGCTAATTCTGTATTTAGAAAGATTCATTATTATTTTTAAAACTTCAAAACTGCCTTAATCTATTTTTTAAAAAATCAAATCTCAAATAAGCTTAACTCCTATTGTTGTTTTTTTTTTTTTTATTTTTAATAATCAAGATGTTGGAGGAATTTACACATATTTTAAGTAATCTTCAAAGTCTGAAAACTTTAAAAACCCAAATAAATCAATAAGTAGTTAGTTCGGATTAATCCAAAAAGCCCAAACCTCCTTGCTTGGGGTTCTAAGTTCTAACCTATTGTTTGAGATGACATTAGAGACTATTGGCCGATTCGGTAATTCATGGACATCGATATTGGATCATAGCACCCCTCTCTCTCGGCATTGCAAAAAAGGTACTACAAATATAATGTGCCCTAAATAAGGCAAACCAATCACGTGAAAAGCACTGCAAAATACGAGATAAAGAAGACGTCCAATTTCGAGAAAAAAGTACTTCAAATGTGTGCATTGCATGGCTTACCAAACACGGATTACCAATACCCTATCCTCATCCCTGCTCCGTATCAGACCTTTCCTCAGAGATTCCCGTCCTTTTGCTTAATAAAGAACTGCAACGCACATTACCCACCGCACATGTTGCTTTTTACACTTGCCATAGAGTTCATTAATTACCAATATCAAATATTAAAGTCTAAGCAAATCACATAATATAACATATTAACCATTAAGAGAACAAAATACATCAACGGATTACATTAATTCCACTCAAAAACACCACAACAGTACCACTCCACGATTAATTGAAAACCAGATGCTTACTTTTTTTTTTTTAATTTTTAATTCCATGAAGTGGGATTCTTCTATGCTAGAACAAAAGACAAGCCTGAGTGGGAATCAAACCCACAGCTAGCTTTTGCTCTCACCGTCTAGTGGACAGAAAATGACCTTGTCTTTAATAATTAATTATGGAACTTCTCTTTGATCAACCACCACTGGTGGCTTGAATTTAGGGGTATAAACGAGTCAAGTTAAGTTGAGTTTTGGGTTAATTGAGCTCGGCTCATTTGTTACAGTTTTGAGCTCAAGATTGAAAATTCAAGTTCGAGCTCGAGCTCACAAAAAAAAACTCTCCAGTTCTACATTTTTTTGTTTTTCCAATTGAGCATTTCGAGCTCTAAGCTAAATCGAGCTAAAATTTGGCAGGCTCGAACTCGGCTCGACATTGTAGCCAGGCCGAGCCAAGCTCGAGCTTTTACCTGTGTGGCTCGACTAATACCCCTAAGCATAATGGTAAAATAGCAAAAGGGTTCAACATGAGTTCTTGAGTTCGAATCCCTTCGGACACTAATAAGAGTGATCACTGAGGGGATTTACACGATCGTTCACTTCAAAGCCCCAAAGATTAGTTGAGGTACGCGCAAGATGGCTCGAACACCTCCAATCACCAATATATATATATAGTTGAAACTTCCTAAGCTTAAACTCTGCATATTTCCTCCAAATTCCATTATTTTTCAAAACTCAAATCAATTCATAATTCACATTCAAATATGACAAACCATTGCAATTATCGATTAACTTTTTGAATTTTTTTTAACTCACGGATTAGTGGTCATTTTTCTCGTTTAGTAACTATTTGGAGGAGTTCGTGGTTAGCAATTTATGCGTAAATCATGTTTAAAATTACTTGGGTCTTGTTTTAAATGAAATTTGAGGCAAAATTATGTGGATTTGGTGCGAAATTGTTAGCCTTTTGGTGTGTCATATGTCCACAAATTTCGCACGAAGACAAAGGATGTCGCAAGTAGCGCCCAACTGACGGTGTCGTGCGAAATAATAGTAGATATTTTATACAATATTTTGTGACTATTGTCAACATCGTACATTATTCAGGCAATGCATAATAAAGCACAAATGGTCGCTCTTTGTTTTTTACCTGAAATGCACTACCCAAATGTAAATCTCCGCATAACATATATATATATATTATCTCGTATTTCCTATTTAATATAGTTTCTAATCAATTTATGGTTTGAGATGCACATAACACATCTACTAAATACTTACAAATTAAACTTTATTTGTAAATTTTGATGCATAAAACGAATTGTCTTATTATTATACTATTTCGTTTACTTTTACCAAATATATGGGCAAAAAATCGTAATAGGCTTCATCAGGTCCCAACACAAAACATTTACTGTATGGCTCAAGACCATGACCCAATTCTAGTTGAGTCAACATTAAGATCCACAGTACAAGTTAGCCCATTGCACCAACTAAGCTACTCACGAGTTGAATCATCAAATTACTAAGGCCTAGCCCCAAATTGGGCCTTGCCATTAGCCCACTTGGGTTCAGACCCATCGGCTCATGGTCATTCCAATGAACCCAGCGTTTTATCCATATCCTAATTCATTGACATCCTATTTTATCTTACATCATAATTCTTCTAAGATCCTAAATCTTACATGAATTAGGATTCTTACTCCTACAAATGCAAGTGAACCAGGATTTTCTTTTTTACTGAAACTCCACCATAATAAACTTAGAGTTCTACTAGGATTCAAGCTCCTAGGCTCACTATATAAACAGAGGTCTAACCTCTCATTATTCACTCAATCTCAATACCACCTATTTCTCTTAAAGTTCTTGCTTCTAAGAACTATCACCACCTACTTCTCTTAAAGTTCGTGCTCCCAAGAAGTATCGTAGTCTCCAACAAGACTCCAGTAACCTTTCCTCCCCTAAGCCCTTAGTAAATTGCCTTTTCCAACCTCGTTGCTGACGTGAGCGTCGGTTTGCCTATGGTAGACTCCACATCGATATTCCCCGTGAGCTTCACGCTTAATTCCACTTAATTCTTTGTGTGTGTAGGTCGTCAGTGACCTTAATCTCATAAGATCCGTCCATTCTGTAAATGTAGATTTTTATTGTCTATACCAAGTTTAATAAGTTAATTAACTACTTAATATATATAAATAATCATTAATTTAAACTAATAATTAAAAAAAAAAACACTTTTTATACTTTTAGTGTTAATAACTTAAAATTATTCTTTTTTTTTTCTGTATTTTTTCTAATAACTAAATCAAATTTTAAGTTAAAAGTAAAAAACATCTGCCGGCTTGTGAAAGGGCAAACCATCCATAACAAAATAACAATGGACTGACGGGAGTTTATTTACTATAGACGATTATTTAAAATAAAAAAATTAAAATAAAAATCATGGACGCCTGTCCATATATTATGGACGAGTATCTCAATTAGATGGACATTTGTCCATTGTTTAAATTAAAAAAATTTACACATAAAAATCATAGAATGCATGAACGCAATGCAATGAAAAGTCAACAAAAATTTAACAACGATAAAAGTATATTGGGTGGATCTTCGTTTCATCAAAGGATTGGAAGAATTCCCAAACTAGATGCTTTTGATTTTAACTGAACAAGATGTGATGTGGATAAAATAAAGCTTTGCTCTCTGTACATATGTATTGACTAGTTAATATTTCAGACCATAAGATAATCCTACTGCTGTTTACGGATGTTCATCAAAGGAAAGATTCAAGGCATTACAGAATCACGATTTTGGTTTTAAAAATATTTTAATTTAAATTATAGATAGACGCCCATCATAGGTGGATGCCCAAATATATGAACGGGGCATCCATAATTTTTGTTATTAATTTTTTTAATTTAAAACATGGATGGGCGTCCATTCTAAGTGGACGTCCGTCCATTGTTATGTTCTCATGGACGAAAGTCTATTTAAAATAAATGACCGTCCAATAATCACAAACGATCATCCATTCACTTAATATTTGTTAATATGCTACATGGTTGCGTCTACTCAGTTGACATGTCATTTGGTGTAAAATTTCGGTATAAGTCTTCGGTGTCCATAGCATTATTACACAATACAATGATGCCCCAAACATGCGATTATAGTAGAGTACAATGTTGTATGATCTAATTTTGAGAGTGTTTTTTATATACTAATATTATATATATACAAAGTTAATATTTCTAAAATAATACTACTCTTATAAATGTATATACACAATATATTATATAAAATGATGCATCACAATATATGTTTGAGAGGGTAATTAAAAATATTAATTAATAGACAATGTTACGTGAATTCTATTCATATTTTTACTAAATACCGCAAATTCTCTTCTGTTTTCCGTCTGCTCTTACTTTTCCCTAATCTTATCTCATTTCTTAATCAACTACAAATCTCGAACTGCAGCATGCCTTATATAGCCAAACAACATAGTCAACTAGATCAACTTGCAAATAACGCCGCTGCATATTCTTGTAAGGATTATTTTATTCTAACCCCCTTTCAAGCTCGCTCGCATTCCATCTCCCCAGGTTAATCTATGGCGGACGTGAAGATATTATTACCTAAAAGCAAAATAAGAAACAAGACTATGAGATCTTCGTTTGGTTTTTCGGAGTTTTTAATAATAAGATTGAGTGTTTGGTTGGATAGAAAATTAGAAAACACTGACAAGTGCCAGAAAGAAAACACAAACATGAAACTATTTATGATTAGATCGAGAAACAGATGTGTTTTGAAATTTTAGAGGTTAATAATTAAATTTGTTTGCTGTACGAGAATAATGATCAAGTGATTGAAAAAATCTACGGAGAGTCATCATTTATCACGGACCTTCAAATATTATTTTACTCTAATTGCACGGTTATCATTCTTTCACAGAACTTCCAAATCAAGCCAAAACAAGAACTGATGTAAATCTTGTTCCAGATTCTTGTTTAAGCAGGGAGGGATTCATGGAAAGAAGTGGTGTCCTGTCTGAGTGGACGTGAAGACCACGCAATCTTTATCTGAAAACCACACCATTAGAGCAAATCTTTATCTGGAATAAACAATTTATGCCCCCATTGATATTTAAAACAAAAATTAATCTCACAATCTTACTAACCATCTTATTATCCTATGATATAATATAAGTATTATATGTATAATATCTATACTATATATTATATTTATATAATATAGTAAAATGGTTAATAAGATTAAGTAAACGTAGTTTTAAACTATTTAAGTGCTGTATTTGCAAACAAAAAAGAACGGCCACCAAAATGCTATTGGGCCTTTGGTCCACAAAGAATCCAAAGAGGTACGAGCTTTAATGGCGTTAATGAACATGCCAATAAAGCAAGATAGGATTAAATAATATTATCTTAATTTAATCCCAAAAAGGAATACTATTTGATAGTTTTCCTCACATAGAGACACGTCAGAGTAAAAAAAACACTACTTTATTGTTAAACTCAATAAAGCATATCGAATTAAATACTTTTTGGATCTCTTGAAAGCAAAAGTTTTATCCCCTTCATGGATGCATTGTTTCAAAACCCGGACAGGAGGATAACCCATTTTACTATCTAGGTCATAGGTTAATCGGTCCAATCAATTGGATCGATGATGTCAATAATAATTTTATTTTTAAAAAATTATTATTAATCCTTCAAATTTTAATATATTATAAAATTCTTCTAAAAAAGTTTAAATTAGTCCCTAAAATTTGTATTCATTTAAAATGCCCCCAAAAATTACTAATTAATCCCTAAACTTGTGACATATGTCCAAAACACTCCTATAAAATTCAATTAACCCTTATAATTTTTAAATATTACAAAAGTCCCCCTAAAACCTAAATCGGACTGGAGAAGCTATCGGTCCTGTCCGACCGACCAGTCCGGTCTGATTTTTAAAACAGAGCATGAATGTTGTATTAAATATGAAAGCCATAAATATAATAACAATGAAGATTGGCTCCATAGTATAATCTTACAAACTTTCTTTCACAACTCCGACGTAGTAACTCGCAATTGAACAAGCAAGACCCATTGTGAGTTATCACGTCGATATTGTGAGAGAAAGTTTGTAAGATTAGGTTGTAAGTATAGTATTGCCCATATAATGAAACCTCGTGATATATGAAATTAAAAAATATAATAATATTCCAAGGGCTTATATATAATTCAAATTTACTACACGGAATTGCACATTGGGATTATTATTTTTGTTAATTTCATAAACTACTAAATTATATTTATATACAGTCACGTTCTTGCAATTTAATTATATTGTCTATATATTTGTTTTAAAATTAAAGGTTTATGACCGCTCACCTCCTCTGAGGTTTGTGTTTCTCTAAGTGACCCCACATGAGTTTAAAATAGCATCCCTGACCTCTCCTTAGATTTTAAAAATTCTATCAAACCTCCCCTCTCCGTCGTTTGTTAACAGTAACAGTATCGGTTAGGCTTACTATATTTTCCTTAAGATTAAAGTACATAAAACCCCTACAAGTATATAAATATTTCAAAAAAAAAAAAAAAAGAAACCTCAAGTATATACGTTTGCCGTATTTTTTAAAACATTACAAAATATTTATATTTTATTTTAGTGAAATTAGGGATAAATAAGGTATTTAATTGGTTTCGGAGTTAGAGAGTAACTTGGTTTTATTGCCAAGGGATAAAGAACAATTTTCAATACCTAAGACCATTTCCAACCACAAACACCAAATTGGTGAAGTTTCACACCAAATTGATGTGATTTTTGGTGTATTCCACTATTGCATCTCCAACCCATTGCATCAAATATTACAAAAAAAAAAAAGAATATTCTCTTTCTTTTTATTTCTATTAATAATCAACCATTAATCTATTTCGTTAATTATTTTTGTATATATTAATTAAATATTAGGAATTATATTTTTATTAAATAATAATTACTTTGAAAATTATACTAATTTAATAAAATTAAACATTTATTTAATAAAATAAATATTACATTTAATATAGAAAAACATTACATCTAATATAAAATGCCACCAAAAAAAAAAAATAACAACACAAAAGTAAAATTTTATATTTATAGTAATTTAATTTTCCAAATTAGTATATTCTTCCCACAAATAATCAATTGATGCATTTCAAAGAGCATGATGAGTCTCTGTATCCTTGATTTGTTTATGTCGAACAAGAAAATTTTGAAATCGGATATTTTCATCTACGCCAATTTCAATTTCGAGAGTTGACACTTCCATCTGATTTTCAATCGATGCTCAACATTACGATCATTTTTTTTATTTTTCATCATTTTTTTAATTATATAATTATTATAAATATTAATATAAATAATAATCAAATTAACATAAATACAAATAACAAAAATAAGAAAATAAAATACATTTTATAATATATGAACAGTATCACACCAAATTGGTGTAAGTAAACAGTGTCACGCGTTTGGCGTTGGGTTGGAAATGCCCTAAAGAGCTTTTTTTAATATAAATATACATACGGGGTTTAGGGAGTTTTTTATTAAGACAAAAACAATAAACCTAACGACAAACAATAAACAGTAGAGAGGGGAGGTTTGAGGGAGGTGAGGGTGATAAGCCTAAAATTAAAAAAGTAATGATTTAGCTAATTCTGTATTTTAGAAAGATTCATTATTATTTTTAAAACTTCAAACATGCCTTTAATCTATTTTTTAAAAAATCAAATCTCAAATAATGCTTAACTCCTATTGTTTTTTTTATTTTTTTTTATTTTTAATAATCAAGATGTTGGAGGAATTTACACATATTTTAAGTAATCTTCAAAGTCTGAAAACTTTAAAAACCCAAATAAATCAATAAGTAGTTGAGTTTCGGATTAATCCAAAAAGCCCAAACCTCCTTGCTTGGGGTTCTAAGTTCTAACTCCTATTGTTTGAGATGACATTAGAGACTATTGGCCGATTCGGTAATTCATGGACATCGATATTGGATCATAGCACCCCTCTCTCTCGGCATTGCAAAAAAGTGTACTACAAATTATAATGTGCCCTAAATAAGGCAAACCAATCACGTGAAAAGCACTGCAAAATACGAGATAAAGAAGACGTCCAATTTCGAGAAAAAAGTACTTCAAATGTGTGCATTGCATGGCTTACCAAACACGGATTACCAATACCCTATCCTCATCCCTGCTCCGTATCAGACCTTTCCTCAGAGATTCCCGTCCTTTTGCTTAATAAAGAACTGCAACGCACATTACCCACCGCACATGTTGCTTTTTACACTTGCCATAGAGTTCATTAATTATCCAATATCAAATATTAAAGTCTAAGCAAATCACATAATATAACATATTTAACCATTAAGAGAACAAAATACATCAACGGATTACATTAATTCCCACTCAAACACACCACAACAGTACTCACTCCACGATTAATTGAAAACCAGATGCTTACATTTTTTTTTTTTTTTTATCATTTTTAATTTCATGAAGTGGGATTCTTCTATTGCTAGAACAAAAGACAAGCCTTGAGTGGGAATCAAACCCACAGCTAGCTTTTGCTCTCACTGTCTAGTGACAGAAAATGACTTTGAGCTCACGTGGCGAGGAACACTCATGCATGAGAGAGGGACTGTCATGGGCGTAAGTAAACGTGGAAGGACACGCGTGCTTGAAAAACTCAGAGAAACTCGACGCCCGACACGTCTGTGGACTGTTGTAGTGGTTCCGGCAACATAGTTCGTCCGTACCAAACGCCTCACACCCGCTCTTGCAACCCACGACCGTCCCGTGACCCGGCGGTGATCGCACCTGTAATCTGTCGGGACACGTGGCAAGAAGGTTGGCACGACAACCCACAACGGGACACACACCTGTGCCTTCATGTGGGGTCACGGTCAAGGGAACGTTGAAACCGTCGACGAGGGACACGCCGTACGAGGAGAAGTCCTTCTGCCCGTGGTGGAGGCTGAACTGTGCCAGCGTGGAGGGGGTGGCCCCACCTAGGCCGTTGCATTCTAAACGGTGGCCGCAGTCACCTGTCACGCACGAGAAGTAACCGTTGGAGTGTGTGCAGCCGGTGCGGGCCCAGATCCGACCGGACCAGTGTTGGGCCGGGCCGGGAAAGGAGCGGTGCGTGAGGCTCTGGAGGGGGAAGCCGCCGCGTTCAAGAACGGGGTGACCGGCGTTGGGCTGAATGGCTGGCCAAACAGTGAAGGGACAGTTGTTGACAAGAGTAAGAATGAGGCCGGGATGCTGCATAGCATTGGCGAGGGTGCACAGGATGAGAAGAGTGGCTGTAGTGAAAATGAGAGAGGAACTTGAAATATTAGCCATTGTTGTAGAAGAAATATGGAGTTGTGAGGAAAACTGAAGGCGCTCTGGTTGCTTCTTATAGCAAACGAAGCAGTACTTTCAATTCTATTGAATAATGAAATGACAGGAACACCCTTTTTCGTGAAAAATGTGTCAAAACAATACTACTCCTGCTCGTATAGACTATAGATAGTATTATTATATCATATTTGTTTGGTTACAGTCTTACAGAGTGGTGCAGCGGTCAGAAATAAGATGAGGACACCAGTCACGCTGCAACACCTCTGACAAAGTTAAATATACTTTGTTTATGGTTTTAAAAAAAAATATCAGTTTCTTTAGAGGAAATGAGGGCCAAGGAAGGGACGAGTGGTCTTGCTTGAGGACTGAAATAGTGAAACGACTTTCCATAATGAAGAATCAAATCACGTCAAAGAAATGGTGCTAAAGCTAACCTGAAAAATATCTAAAGTTTGATGAATTGATTACTTTTTATCAACAATGAAAGACAGTTGTTTGGCCTTGGGATAGATGCATGTAACTAAACTAGTAATTGAGAGTGAATTAATTCAGTTTGGCCAAGGGATGATGCATATAGAATTAACATGTACTTAATGGCCATTAGTGAAAAGATGATTAACACACACATATAGTAAATATATAGCTGCAGACTTTGGAATTCTTAAGCAGGAAGGATGGTAATTAACAGGAAAAACGTACACGTCAACTTGGAAACCAATCTGTAAAGACAAAAAATAAAAATAAAAATAAAAAGAAGATAAAAGTTGTAAAGATGGAAAGAGTTGAGAGAAAAGAACAGAACAGAAGTAGGTAGTAATCGGAAAAGAAAATACACAATGGAATCACTTGTAAGAATTTTATATTACTTTAATGTAATATTTAATTATTTGTATTATGGTACTAGGGGCAGGTTTTCCGAGGGAGGGCCTGGAATGCTCGAAATTGTAGACCAGCAACTAGAATCATCTAAACGGTGGGTTTATTGAAACTTCGAGGTGGAGTGAACGGCCACGACAAGCATGTTGGGTAAAGTGGGGAGAAGCAAGCATTAAGCCACCGAAAATGATAGAGCTATCGAAGGTCATACACTGAATAACGTGATAAAATCTTAATTATTGATTAATATTAATTGATAATAAATCAATGATTAAGATTTTACCACGTTATTTGATACGTAAATTCGGTATATAACTTTAGGTGGTTATAGCATTAGTCTTAAGCCACTAAGTAGCTGCACCGTGTACGCGGTCCCTTTTTTTGCATGCGTTTTTTTTAAAACTCCAAAAGCTATTAAATAAAAATTATATATCAATTAACTTAATATTAATGTGGGCCCTATCTAGTTTAATTGATGGGCTCTTGCATGCCAACAAGGCTTTTGTATGATTTGGGCTATTAGGTTTAGATTAGGAAATAAACCGAGGAAATCATCTAAAGCCTTGAGGTATAGCTTATATCAGTAAACCCCCTCTAGTAGCAGTAATAGCTCTCAACAACCTCCCGCTTGTGAGAGCCCTGATCCTGACATCCGCAGAGCAAGTTAATTCAAGGGGATTGGTGGATTGCCCAAATCTATTGCAGGTCTTGCTGCCTAAAGGCCCTTAACCATTATGAATTATATATAAAAAAGAAAGAAAAATGGTGCATATAAATGAAGGGCATATAAATGCCTTAATACATAGAGAAAATGAAGTGATATGCCCTTCCATGAAAAAGTTATATTATTCATATGCTTGTTTAACAGTATCATGAAAATCACATCATATGTTCACTTATTCAATATCAACAAGAAAAATGCCTTAATACATAAAGGAAACGAAACATAATTTCATAGATCAATTAAACCCTCTCAAAGACTTGCTTAAAAATAAAGAGGAATCACATACAAATACCATGAAATAACGTTTAATCCTACTCATGGGGATTATGTAAAATTCCATTCTGAAAATAAAAAAGTGAAACAACTAGGTCTTTTTAGAATATTGGATGCAGTTACTGATTCATGATCTAGCATGTACAAAGTAAAAACCTCATTCTTGATTCTACGAGAATTTTTATGAAATCATCTAATAGAGTCATAAAGAGTTTTAAGTGAAACAAACATAATCATATGAGATACGGACATTTATTCAAAACAGACAACATAAATGTGCAGAAATTTTAATCGGGCGAGCAGATGACATATTCTTTCATATTATTTTCCCATTTTCCAGACCAAAGACATTTCACATTTTTCACAAGCATGAGATAGCTGCAAGGCCATTGCTGTTTCAGAACACAAGCTCAATAGTGCTCTAGTGGTCCATCTTTCTGCATTAGGATTTTTGTCTATGACATAGTAAAATGGATTCTCCACTAGACTAGAATCAATGGGTACAGAAACGCAAGAACCTAATAGTTGCACTGTGAGTGTTCAATGTTATTTTTGACCAAGAATAGACCACCAACCTGTAATAGTTTTCATGATCTTGTTGGATCCTCTACCATTGGTCATTTGTCACATAAAAAAGAACTTGATAACCATCTAATTGACTAAAATTTCTCTGAATCTTGGGATAAGGTATTGAGGCTATCCTCACCACAAATTGGATGAAATATATGTTCCACAGGAAACATATTAGAACTTTACCCTTTTGAATAAAATGGGTATAAACTTGACATATCTGGAAGAAAATTTACGAGAAGGGTACTGATATAGATTGATCTCAGTAGGACATTTATTTTTTGTCCTCAAAAAAGGCATCATTTGTCATAAGTGTGTTTATAGAAACACATTTAAGGCAAAACCTTTAGTTTTATACGAAAGAGAACTTTGTCAATTACTGTGTTATTCTAGTTAACTTGTAACATGTAACCCCGGGAACGAACCTCACTTCTTAAGGAACATTTCTCTGAACTCATTATTTGACTTCGGCTTCTCATCTTCCACTTCCCCGGCTTTTGGATTTGTCAGGGGCACACCAAGTGGTCTGACGTTCCTTGGCACTGCAAATGTGTTCCTACCCTTCAGCTGAATGTTATCACTACGTTTAATAGCAGCAGAGTGTGGCGCTCTAGACTCCCTGAAAGTCTGATTACTACTTTGCGCTGCCATTAACCCAAAGGAGTAAGAAAATAAAATGCAGGAGTGGGAAACACAAACATGCAAACGTCTATAGACTGGATTGCATATAAATAACACACACAAGTAATAACAAATATGAAACATAATTCTGCTTAGCCTACCATGTTCTCCAGAGGCCCCATGATCAGCAGAATCCTTTCTCTTTTGCTTCGGATTTGACCGTGCAATGCTTATCCTCTTCCCAAGAAACATTTGATTGTCCTTTCCTATAGCTGCAGCAAGGTGTGCATCATCGGCAAAATCCACATACGCCAGGCCCTTCAAAACTCGATCAGAGGATATTATAAATTAGTATGTAATGGTCCCAGAAAGATGCTTTACATTTAAGGGCAAGCTGGAATATGGGTAAATCTGTATGGGACTATGGTTGAGTCTCCTAAGCATATCACTTGCTATCAAAATGGAAAAATATGCTCTTAGACAGTTAAGACTCTTTATACATATGAAAATTAACCAATTTTACCATAATTATGGAATTCAACCCTCCTGCAGGTTTATTTGAGACTGAATAATCGTCTCTGGAAAGGACATTCATCTTAACAGCAAAAGCATAAGAACTAAATGATTGATTGACAGCATGAAATGAAGAAATGGAATTGAAGTTTCAGTGAGCACCCTTGAGAAATTTGATCAAAGAGAATGGACTGCATTTAGCAGTTTCTATCTCCCTGCACCATGAGCCATGCTGATCTCCCAATCTCATTAAAATTAGTTTCTTAGGGCTAATTTCTGTGGTACAACAGTCCACATTATGCATAAACAGGTTGAAGTTTAAAGGTCAGGTAACGTTAAACTAGGATTTGACTGTAAGACTGATGTGCACATGGAAGGTCCAGTGGATAGCTTCCCCTTTTTCATTTGAAGCATAAAACACTAAGAACATTGACAAATAATGAATGAGAGAAACATAGTCACACCCTTGACTTTCCGGTGAACTTGTCCTGCAGAATTCGAACAGATTCAACCCCACCAACATCGCTGAAGAATTTTTTCAGGTCTTCAGAAGTTGCCTGAAAAAATTTAAAACCATCAAAATTATCTCTGTGTATTTGCCTATCCAGTGTTGAAAAAGAAGAAAAGCAATCTCTCTCTGAAGTGCGAGAGAATCTCTACTTGCCCTGAGGTTAAGGTGTTTTACAAATGCAGTACACTCGTCAGTGTATACTTTGGCTCTTCCAGTGGTGGAGTCTTTGATGTGCTGGTCATTTGGATGCTCTTCAAACTTGGGTTTTGCTTCTTTTACTTCATTTTCTTTAGTTAAGTTCTGTGCTCGTCCCTTTTCTTTCCCATGCACTTTCTTTGGGTTTTGGGCAGTATTTTTCTGCCGCTTAGCTGGAGACTCTTCGTCAGTTATGTTTGAATCTGTTTTTCTCTTTCCATGATCACTTTTCTTATACGACTTCTCTTTCTGATCGATTAGTTTAGGAGCAGATTTGGCTTCCTGCTGTAACCTAAATAACTGCAGCTCCTCCAAGCGGGGTGTAACCTGAGAAAGGGAGCAAAGACAAGCATCTTTATGCATTGAGTTAAAATAGCAAGGATTGCATACATTCAATAAATACTAAGCATATGCATCCTCATTCAGTGACATCTTTGACAATGTTACGTAACAACTGGACTTAAAAGCTTAAATTGATAGTTAAGCGTCCAACAACTACACTTAAAAATTAACAAAATCTCGTGTTCTGAACACCCACAATCACAACCATAAATATAACATAAATACATATACATATTCTAAATAAGAGCCCATTTGGTGTAAATTTAAATAGTGTTTTGTTTTCGAAAACAAGGAATATAAGGAATTTTATGAAAACACGTTTGATTAAAATAAGTTGAAATGTTTTCAAAACAATGTTTTTGCATATAATCCTAAAATTTAGTGTAAAATTAGAAAACAAGAAAAATATAATTTTTCAGTCTTTCTATAGTTTTCAACTTTGAAAAACAAATTTGAATACCAAATATATTTTCAAATATTTAAAATACTGAGATAAAACTTAAATTTTTTAATTTTAACTTAGTTTTTCAAAATTATTTTTAAATCACAACCTAAACTGGCCCAAATCTCATAGAGAGATTTTAAACACAAGACTGTGAGGACCACCTTGCTACAATACTCTATTAAGTTATCACTTAAACTAAAAATTTAAACAGATAGGCAATGATCCGCCAGTAGTATTTAAGCTCTGACAAGAAGCAAAGAGGTCAAAATATGTACAGAGGCACATAAACACAACTCACTTACAAGCACACCATTTGATGTCATCGAAGACAACTGCTAACATGGCACATTTAGTCAAGCACATATGGTTACTAGATAATGCAGACATCGGAACCAGCTAAAATATCATTAGTTAAACACTTCAATTGTTTTTTAATAAATCTATACATATTAATTCTCAATAGCAATGCAAATGCATTATATACATTAGACTGAAAAAAGAAATACGTGATTAATTGACACTTAAAACAAATAAATTAAAACTGCAGCAGGAATGTGTACCTTCTGTGCAGCGTGGTCAAAATCTTCAAGTGTCCCGTATTCCCTCTCAAAACGCAACCAGTTGTGGCATATGTCCTGAATAATTCTGTTTTTTAGGAAAGGAATATATCAACAGATCCAAAAGGCAGTACATAACAAATGAACCAAGTCACCCTGGAGTTGTGGACCCAAAACAATATTTTCAATATCATAAAATCAAGAAGCAAGAGTTCTCAGTAACTTTAGATGATGTACTGAGATCATCAATGAGATCATATAATATGAATGGGAGCGGGAGCAGGAGCAGATAGTTGGCAAACAATCCGATTAAATATAGTAAGGCCAATCAAGATAAGATGAAAATAACAAGGTTGTCTTTATCAAACTAAATCCTAAATTGATCATGGAAAAGAGAGAACTTAGATGACTATATGATAGGTCACATAAATTATTTACATCAATAAGCCTTCTTTAACCTATACTATATTTTGACATGAAACTCAGAAAGTAAAGCTTGACTTAAGAAACTTTTCTTCAAACATATTGGAAAAAATAAGCCAAGTGGAAAAAGATATCAGCCTATTGTGTTTCAAAAACTACTCTGCTACCTATGGTTTAAATGTGCTTGCTTCATATATGCCATAATTCCATCAGAGTATCAGTAACTCCAACGTTAACAGAAATTAGAAAAAAACGTCATGGATTTTCAATTAGCCTGACCCCTAGAGAAACTGCCATATATTATTTAGTATGATTTGGAAAAATTATTCAAAAACTATTAAACCATTGTGATTCTGGTGCCCAAGTAAACAGGTTGACCCATTGAAAGGTGCTTCAGAAAAAATTCCAGCTGCAGAGCATGATCTAATTAAGAGTTCAAAGATCCCTATAATGCCTACTGATAAACAACATTTTAACAACCTTGAAACTAAACTCATACTATACTTTTTGTCTGGTTTTAACTTCCATCAGCAACAAAAAGAAATAAAGAAAGAAATGATTGCATTCCAGATGACAAATATCAATGATTAAATAGAGCCGCACGTATACTACTAAAAGCAACAATTTTCAAAAGGAAAAAATTGAGAAGAAGGGAGAAAGAAAAACAGTTTAAAAACATTCAAATTCAAATTCTGTCCATAAATCAATCTAGAATAATTGAAAGCAGCAGTGTAAAAGAATTATACCTCTGAACCTGTCCCACTAAATCTTTACAATAGCATCTCCTATAGATGGACCTAGTTCATTTAAATGACCCAATTCAATTTCCATAGCTATATAACCTGCCAGGCTTCCAACATTGACCCGCTGCACAGACAAAAAGCAAGTTTTATGGAAACAATACAAAGATGAATCATAAATAAATCATATTGAACTATACAGGATAAGAGAAAAAGATGAATGGGTCAAACCAGATCTTAACCAGGCTCTCCCAAACACCACGGCTGCAGCTTGATCTTTTCCAAATTTAGCTCCAAACGAGCCCCATAAGCATACAAATGCAGCAAAACATCGTTATCTTCCTGTTGAGATAAGTAATCTGATGCCCGCTGAAAGGAAGAAACTGCACAATTAAGTATTCAAGGATATATAATACATCCAATCATACAGAGCCTGCAATTTCGATGGTACACTAAGAGACATCAGGCTAATTGTTTATAACACAAATATTGAAGACAGCCTTATACAACAACGGTGTACCAGTTGAAAATGACATGCAAATTTTATAAATTCACAGATCCATAAAGATATCTTCTGTGCATGCACTCCAATGCCGAATGAGAAATCTTTAGCAAATGACACTATCCATGATAAAACAACTAACAAAGGTAACAATTAGCAATTAGCAAAAGCCATCTTGGAGTATGACTATGCAATGTACATTATAATAAGTGGTCATAATGGTACTATACAGCACACTAAGTGAAGTTTATTAATAGACTTCTTCAGAATCTAAGGGTAGAAGCACTTGATACACATTCGTCAAAGATATATGCCTGGACCCTGAAAGAGTAGACTAGCTACAAGGTCCAAGATTTCTTCATCCAAAATTCACCATGAATAGAGATATACAAATGTCTTTGAGAAGCTTCAAGTTCTGACATTAAGTAAAAACAATTTTAACAAGGAAAATAAACAGTATACATATACAAACCTGAAAGGTTTCCCTTACAATGAAAAATTCAGTGCATCTCTTCTGCTCCAGGCAAAAGGATTCTTCGTCTCAACCCATCCACTCGAGTGAGGAATAAGTTTAGGTACTGAAACAAAGAGGGCCCAATTAACAAAGATCTTTAATGCATAGACTAAATGAAACAGTAACAAGTTAAAAAAAGCAGTAAGTCAAGCCTGCAAATTAGAGTAAAGAATATCTTTACCTCCTCAAGGTCGGAAAAGTGCATAGAAGGGACTTCTCAAAGACCTGATATGATATAAAAATCTTTTTAAACAACAAGAGTACCTCTGTATTTGTAAAAGGAGCAGAATGAAATTCCAACACTAAAGTTTGTGAAACTTCATGCTCTTAAGCTAATTATAAAAATCTCTGATAATTCTTAACAGATGAAGGTAACAACTGAAACTTACAGTAGATCTCTTTCTCAGGCGCATGGCAACGTTCCAAAGCAAGCAAAGATCGAACCCAAAGATCACCAACCCAGGGACAATTTTTCCTAGCCCTGGAATGAACATCCGCACAATATTTCCTACTGAAGGGAAAAGGAGATGATTAATTGCTAAAATTACAAATAGCTGAAACATAAAGAATTGGAAAGAGAAAATATGAGGTAAAACCTTAAAGGTTTATCCAAATAGCGAGTATAATCAAGCCAGAGATCACTTGATACAGGAAACTCAGTAATCGCCGTTCATAGAGAAGTTGAACACGGGCTAGATCTCCAGAAGAAGTTCAAACTTCAAGTAGATCTGCAAACATTTCAAATTAAAATAATAGTATTAACACTTTAAAGAAGGAAAAAAAATAACCTTTGCCACATGTAAGTTCTTATACAACCCCACCTCAGGAAAAGAAGAAGAAGAAGAGAAGAGAAGACCCAAGTTTACATAAAGATTACTTATATAGAAGCAAGAAAGACCACCGAAATTGAAATATAACGAAATTGAACAGCAATTCTGTTGATAAACAACTTGACCTAAAAGCTAAGCTGAAAAGGTAAGGCACAACAATGGTATTAAGCTCTAAACAGGCATCTTCGGGTGTTACATAAACCAAGTCCAAATTCAGACAGAAAGACCAACCAAATACAGCAGAATGTAATAGATGGGAGATTCAAATCATGGCCTCTACTTTAATATCATATTAAGTTACCACTTAACCTAAATGCTTAAGGTATATGTAAGGCCCAGCATTATTATTAGCTGTCTAAAACAAAATCTGATAGTAAATGACTATACCGCGAATTGTTGAAATTTTTCAGAGTCAGATATATCCTGCCTTGCAATCTGTTCTTCAAAATCAGTCGAGCATTATACATCTCCAATGCCTTTTGGTATGCTGAGGCAACAGTAGAAGGAATCCCATCTAAATACCTGATTCAACATCTAAAGCAGTCCCATTTCCACCTCCCAAGACTTGTAGGCAAGAAGAGTTGACCTTAAGTAGCAAGGGGAACAGACAACTGACGGTGAAATATACTTCGGATGCGCTGAACCTGTTTTCTTTTTCCTGCAAAACAGCAGTAATTCCAAAAATAATTTGAAAACAGATAATTTTTCTTGGTACCATAGCACTTCATAGGGAAATGAAGAAAAAAAATTTATGAACTATACTTAATGATGACAAAAAGAAAAAAAAAGTTCCTAAAATAAACAGGGCATGCAACTTGAGCATGGTCTAGGAAATATAAAGGAAGACCCACAAAAGCATTAAAACCATGATACCAAACCAGTAGGATGGAATAAGACTTTAATAACAAGTGAATTGAAATAGAATGCATCCTTCGGGAACTTTTCTAATAAGTTTCTAATATATATATTATAAATTCTTACCTTAATGTTGGTCTCATCTATGGTATGGAGAATGGCTTGCACAAATTCCCTGTATGCTTCCCATATTTACTGCCTTCAGCAACATGCAAACCAGCAGCAGTTATAGCACGCCGAATAGATTTCTTGCTTCGCAATACCATCAGGTGAAAATTCACGTATAGAGGATCATATTCTTGCACAAATCTCAAGTAGTCACACCAAAGTGAGACAGACTGCATCAGAACAAGTTCTAGTCATTAATTTTAAAAACTATTAGTTAAAGGAACTCCAAAGAATGGAATATATTTTCATCCCTTGATTCCACATATATGCAAAATTGACTGGAAGTATCAAGAACTTAATTTGCCACAGGGAAAAGATGAAAACTTGCAAGTGAACTTCCAAAATGCATTGCCACTTCAAAAATAGATTTCCATCCCCAAGAAGTTTGAAAAAGTTTATCCTATCACCCAATTTGGTAGAAACATTAGATGATGCATCAAAAAGGAACAGTGTCCTAAAAACACCATCACTAAGTAGAATATTGATATCCATTCTGAATTGCAAGGCCTACAATCATCTCTACCATACGATGAACTAATGAGCCATTTTGTCATTAGTAATACATTATTGGAATAATCAGCCAGTCAAAAGTGATGAACGGCAAGCTTATTATTATTATTTTATTTTTTATCAGAATTTTTTTTTTAGGAAAATAACTAAAAATAGCACCAGTGAGAATTCTTATGATCACTATGTTTAATCCATAAAAAATGCATAAAGTAATTCAAAATCCATAATGAAACAAGAACCCACCAGATAATCAAAACTCTCTTTCATAAATCTTCCAATCCCCAGAAATGCCTCAGGTCTGCAAAGTTGAAGCAAAGAATCAGCAAGAAACTACCTAGCATACACAACGATAAAATATTTAAGTATATCCAAAGCTTTAGTATCAGTCATGTATAACAAGAAAATATCAAAATCTTAAAATTTAGCTGACCACCCTTTTATTTTTTTGCTTTGGGGGTATCGTTCATCAGAAGGTACACTTACTGATTTTCAACATTGGAGAAACAGATACGCTTATACTAAGAGAAACGAGTTTTGCAAGAGGGCAAGCAAACTGTCCATTAAAGCAATGACAAGAGGAAACTCAAAATCTATAAACAAACAAAATATCAGAAAACAGCAAATTATCGAAAAAATACCTCAAGTAACCATCACTGCTTCCTAGTTGCAACATACGAAAAAAGGTGAAAGAAAGAAAGCCCGAAACATCATCTGTTACTCAATTAAGCGAACATTTGAGCTAAGGTTCAGTAGATAGAACACATAAACTTTAATTCAAATCTTTTTCACCGTTTAAACCCCAAACGATATACACTTCCTCCTTTCAAATGAATCCATTTATTTTCTCTTAATACTTTCTCGGGTAACCATAAACCCTAAGCGATCAAAATTTGATCATGAAACCAATAACAAGAACACAAATTGCAAAAACTAAAACACCCAGTTGAAATTGAAGCTTCGTCTCGAGCCCACTCTGCACATAACAGGAGTCAATGGAAAAATCTCATTCATAGCTCTCTTGCCGGCTAAGCTTCTCAATCTCACCCATCTTCCTCAAAACCCTTATGTAATGAAACCAACAACAACAACAACAACAAAAAGCAAAAAAATGCTATTACTACAAACAAAAATCCAAGAACTGGGTATTGAAATTATATTCAAATTGATATAAAAAAACGTACTTGAACAGGACCATAGTGGAGGGCTCATTGGCGAGCTGGGACTCGATGTTTTGAAGCTCAAATTTTTGCGTGCTTCATCTTCATCTTCTGAGTCCGAGTCATTTGACTCACTCGAGTCTGGAGAGTTGGGCTGTGTTGCTTGGGTTTTCATTAGTATCCGCCATAGCCGGTGCTGTGACTTCTTCTTCTCGGGTTTTTGGGCTAGGGTTTGATCTTCTGGTTCCATTCTTTTGCTTCGTTTGCTCTGTGTTTCTTCACGTGTACCGGGAAGGGTTCGGTTTATTGCACTGCCTTTGGATTTGTAGATAATTCCTTTCTAGAAAACATAAATTATCCAGGAGGACCAGGACAGATGCCACGACTAGTTGCGTTTGGAGAGGGGGACGGGACATTCCTGCTGCAGTTTTAAGTGCCAATTAATAACCCTTTTTTTTTTTTTTTTTTTTTTTTTTTTTTTTTCAGTCTATTGCATTCAAATTTAATTTTGAAAAACTAAGTTACAATTCAAAAATATTTGAAAATATATTTAGTATGCAAAAATTGTTTTAGAAGTTAAAAACTATATAAAGACTGGGATCATTTTTCTTGTTTTCTAATTTTACATTAACTTTTAACATTACACGCAAAAACATTTCAACTTATTTTAATCAAACGTGTTTTCATATAATTCCTTATATTCTTTGTTTTCAAAACTAAAATATTATTTAAGCATGTATATGTATTAATGTTATATTTATTGGCTATGATCGTGGGTGGTGTTTAATTTTAAGTATGGTTGTTGGAAGCTTAACTATCACTCTAAGCTTTTAAGTCAAGATGTTACGAACCATTATTACAGGTGTCACTGAATTATGATACATATGCTTAGTCAAAGATGTATATATAAAAGAATTTAGGTGCAGATGTAATTCAATTAATTTTTGCATATGTATGTTTGCACCATAAGGACTTGTGTGTGGTGGGGGAGGAGATGGGCTGATGGTGGTTAATGGAGGACGAGTAATATTATACCAACAACCCTCTCTTATAAACTCTCTCACAACTCTAACATAGTAGCTCGCAATTGGTCAATTCGTAATTAATTAGTGGGCCCATTGTGAACTAACTAATTGTGAGCTGTCACGTCAGGGTCATGAGGATTATTGGTGTAGTATTATTCAAGACGAGTAATACTACACTAACAACCTTCTCTGACATGACAGCTCGCAATTGGTTAGCTTGTAATTAATTAGTGAGACTCATGTGGGATCCGTTGTGAACTGACTAATTATGAGATGTCATGTCAGAGTTGTGAGAGAGTGTTGTTAGTGTAATATTAATGGCCATGTTTGGTTTATTATTTTTATCTATATTCCCAATCCTATTCCCCAAATATTGTTTGACACATTATTCCAGAAATATTACTATATTTTTTAATTACATTTAGACCCCTTAAGCTTATTAATTTCATCAAATACCCCCAGAAAAAAGTTTAAAATTTAACAAAAACACCCCCATCAACCCATACTTGCCAAATTCCGGCAACCACCATCGGTGGTAGTCAGAATTTGTACAACGGCCTACCTGCGGACCAGAAATGGCCGGAAGTTAACCGATCTGGCCTTTTCCAGCCAGATCCACATGGCCGGAAAATGCCAGATCTGGCTGTCAACGACAACCAAAGATGGACTTTTTTTTACGTTTTCCGACAGTTGATGGCAACATTTGGCCGTAGATCTAGCCTTTTCTGGCCAGATCCGTGGTGGATCTAGTTGGAAAAGGCCTTAGTGACGCGTTACGATACAGATCCGACCAGTCTGTGTCGTAACGAAATTTTTCGGCCAGATTCCGGCGGTGGTGACCGGAATCTAGCACTGCAGGTGGTATGGGTGTTTTTGTCATTTTATATATTAGGGTCTTTAATTAAATTAGCAAACCAATGGATTTTTTCATAAATTTTTAAAGTTTACCTCGTAATACTCCCCTATCTAACTACCCAATATTATTCCCAAAATCCTATTCAAAATAATGAACCAAACGCACCCATTAATTTTCTTAAGAAGCCTAAGGGTATAAAGGGACTTTTGAAATAAAAAATAAGGGTAGAATGGGTAATTACTTGTTCTGCAGATGTCAGGGCTCTCACAAACGGTAGGGGATTGAGAGCTATTAACGATACCAGAGGGGGTACACAGCGTTAGGCTATACCTCAGGGGGTTTAAAATAATTACCTCAATAAACATATATTTGTACGGGCCTTCTTTGCTGGGTTAAATAGATCTTCGAATCTTGGGCCATTTTATATCCAAAGTACAGGTACCTAACCCGTTTGAACCCTTCCATATTTACGAATGGTTGAATAATTTTGAGATGATAGGGTGAAGTAAACTATTATGTTATACTATCACTAATCGTGGTTAATCTAACAAGTTTAGAATACACATCATTAATGGATTTGGTTAATCTAAAGTACAGGATTAATGGCAGGTACCCTATCACTATCAAAAGCAAAAATAGGCAAAAATAGGGTGAGATTTGTGTTGCTTTCCACTAATTATTTTACAAACTAAGTGAAAGGTGAAACTTATAATTAACTTCTAGGTGGTCGAATTTGAGTTCGAATTCTTCCTTAACCATTAATAGGAGTAGTCGTTAAAACTCTTACTCTACGAATTATTCTACAAAATGAGTGGTAACTAAAACCCGATGAATACTTGAAGGCTTCTCATGACGAATGCTTGGGTGAGTTTATCATCCCTGCAATGAATGGTATAATCCTAAGAATCCGGAAAAAAGGGAAAACAAATCTCCATTGACAACTTCCATTAATTGTAGTTACTTTATTTTTATAAGTTAAACTAGTAAGAGTCTTCTTCTTAATCATAATGAAAAGGGACAGCACGCTGGCTCTTCCACTTTTAAGTCAATTCCTTCCCTTAATAAAAACACAAATGTATTACAGAAAACACCAAATACGACAAAGCGATAATATTATTAAATAATACATCTGATGTAGTGTAAGCAAGTGAGATATTGGAATTATGTAATTGCGGGGTCGGGGAGACGGCCATGCCGACACCAGGGATGAAGCACTCAAGGGAAAATAATAGCAGCTACTTATAAATTTTTTTATCATGGTTGTAATGATTAACTGAGAAATGATAACAGTCAAGAAGTCAATTCATAATGAGGAGAAAAACTCAGATTCCTGACCTTATCAAATATCATTTCACCATTTAATATCGCATTGGATTCTCAACCAACATTCCCACCATTTTTTTCAAGTTTGGTTATCATTATAAAACATGTACCATTTTCTATATAAAAGCCACACCTTCATAATTTTTCAAAGTCCTGCCTCAAACATCACACCAACTCAACTCACTTGTACCATTGCAATATTCCAAACCCAAAATGAGAAAACTGATTGTTACCTCTGTTTTCTTAACATGCCTCTTGCTTGCAGCTTCCCAGCAACAATATTTCTCCCCCAAAGTCATGGTTCAAGCTATTGGATCAGGCAATTTACTAATGCTCTTTCTCCCTCTCCCTCTCTCTCTCTCTCTCTATATATATATAGATATATGTTTTGTAGCTAAAATTCTGATGGAATTGTTTTTGTCTCTTGCTGCCAACAGTTGAATTCAATGCTAGAACTGCACAACCTAGCTCAAGGGCACATACGGGGAAAGTTTTCCCTACTTGGGTAAGAACTAATAACTTCCATTTATCTTAGATAATGGTAATGGCTTGTACCTGAATTCCTTCACTCTTGGCCATGGAATGACAAAAATTGTGTACAGGTTGAGTGGAAGAAACTTCGCAAAGCTCCATCTGGGCCCAACCCTGTGGGAAATCAATACCCTCCATCTAGGCATTGAATGGAAGCAACTCTTTGTTTCTTCAGCTAAGGAGTAGAGTTTTCCTTTTAGTTTTTACGAAGTTAGATCAATGTATTCATGCACGTTGGAGAAACCCAGATCCTTAGGTTATTGTGCATGTACAAAAATGGATTTTACTTTAAGATTCATTTGTCTGAAAGCAGTTGTAACATAGACATTGCTACTTCTTAATTAACTCTTAATCTTTCATGATTCTAGCTGTCTAACCAACTACAAAACCCACAGAACTGTTAATTTAAACAAGAATCATATATTGCAGCTGAAAGGAGCACGGTTTTCCGCAGTTCCAGTTAGTTGAAGCGTTTGGTTTCTCTTTCTCTCGTACAATCACTCATTCAAAGATCCTAATGAAATATTATTGGAATTTGGGTAAGAGCATGATGAACACAAAACATACATCCAGTCATTTTATAACTCCAGCAACTCTGCTTCATGAGATTTTCCAGGAATAAGAATTGGCATTATCAGGCAAACAGTTTCCTAGTTCTATCACAAGTTTACGCAATTGCTTCATGGACTATGTAGAATGCAAAAATGTTACTAATCAGACAAAGATTACATGATTAATGAAAATGCCTGCATAAAAATGGCTGTTATATATTCACTAAAATTAATTTTGTTGAGATATACAGGACTCACATTAAACTACAATCGAATCAGTATTCTGTTTTCTCATACAGCACGCTTCCGCTTTGAACGCTTGCTTTTTCTTGGCCGAGAAGCATCTGGTACCTGTTTGCTTACACTTGAAGCATATGCCCCTTCCAGAACCCCATCATCCTGTTGGGACATGTAAAATAGTTCAGAAATTCAGATTTTAACAACTTTTGATGGTACAACTGGACATCCCATATATTAGGACTCTTTTGAGTACAACTGAGTTGGGGCGTATAGCAACAAACAATGAAAATTGTACATAAATAACAAAACAGATGCTTTAATCAACATGTATGCTTCCTAATTTGCATCCTCTGTAGGTGAAAAATTGAATTTTGTTTATATGATATCAAGCCAACATCTAAAATTGACCTAATTATCTGCAGGTGAGAAATGAAGTAATTATCTTACAAATTTAGATTAACTTTAACAAAAAATAAATAAAAGTCATTTACACCTAGCAACACAGTTTCTAGTGTTGATGGTACTGCAAGATAATACTTCAATTTTATGTGAATGGATGGTGTTCCATGGTGGAATCAGAAGCCGTGGGCTTCCCTTTAGGCTAGCATAGAAGTTAATCATACGAAGAAAGCTCCACACATGATTGTGCCCAAACACAGAGACCCAAAAAAAAAAAAAATGTCTGTACTCCTTTAGACTGTTGAGTTTACTTCAAGGTTCAATCAGTGTTGGACAGTGGAAACCACCTATGATTGCCACAACAAGACAGCAATATCATGATCATGTTGCCATTAACATTCTGTGAGAACTAAACTTTAAACTCTGTCCTACAAAGCCAACTTTTGTGTCTTATTGCTCATTTCTTTTTCATCATTCCTACTTCACAGAATTTCAAAGAAAGCATGCATGTGTGCAGAAAAGGAATAAAATAATGGTCATTTGAGGCACTGAAAAAAGTGTAACATGCAAGGAAAGTTCAAGCCTTACAATCCATGGTCCCACAAAAAGCTTTTTGGTTAAAGATTTCCGCAAGCAACTATTATTTGCATATCACATAGCAAATTCAACAAAATTGTAATCCTCATATGGTAGCACTTTTGCCACTGGGGATAGCTGTTTCCTATACCACTGTCACAATTGTGAGTATAGTATAACAATGAAAAATGCAAACTTCTTTTTTAAGTTTTTTTCCCCTTTTAACCCTTTCTCTCATTGACAATGAGACTAGACTTTGTAACAAATAATAAGTTCCAGAAGATTTTTTTCAGAAGAGTCATCTTTATATCATCAAAATCTAATTTTTACCTTGTTTGTGGACTCAACATCGGATTCCTCTTCAGAATCAGATGCAGAATTCAGATTTTGAACCTCTTCTTCGGCTAAAGCCTTGTTCAGTTTCTTCCTCTTCTCTTCCTCTTTTAATTGCCGGAACCTGTTGATTGCCATTTTTATAAGTGAGACACTGTTGAAGCAGCTGGAGAAAAAAAAGTTTCTGAACAGAAAACTGACCTATCACCAGCCCGAGATGGCTGAGAAGCTGATCTTTTTGCACGTCCAGCAGAGATGATTCCACTTGCATTCTCATTAACAACAGGCTTTGCACCACCTAATTTGCGTAACCACACTTGCTGCGCTGTGCTGAGGACATTATTTGTGAACCTAAAAACCGCATGGTGCACATTATAAGCTAATTTACAGAAGAAAGCTCTTTGAAAATACAAATTAAGGGTCCACCATGAACAACTAAACAAGGGAGATGTATTTCTTCAACTGCATCCATGGAGAGTGTAGTAGTTTGGCTGAAATAAAATTTCACAATACATAGACTGAAGTGCAGAAAACTAATAGCGATAAAGAATGCAAGGCACCCTAATTGGTTGGAGGAAGGAGGAATATCTTTTTCGTTTTATTTATTTATTTATTTATTTTTTGAGCCCAGGAAACCCATAAACCCACTTAGAAAACTTGAGTTCGAAGGCAAAGCATTAGATCTAAATGACCATGTGCACGACTAAGCACCATAACAAGAGAAAACATTAAGATATTGGAACTCCTATATATATATATATAAGCTTTGGTTTGAGAGCCCCACATTTTTTACAAATTATTTAAGCCATTTGATTAATGCGTTTGAATTCCTAAACTTCAATGTGCAAGTCTCATTATGGACCTAAGAGAACTTCAGTACATTAAGACAGTTCAACATCCCACATTAGAGTCACCATAATCCGACATCCCGCAACAAAGTCGGTGACTCCAGTGCACTCCCCCCAAAAATGGGTGACCCTGAAAGACTGTAGAGCTCTTGGATTTCAAAAAAGCTCAGCAACATATTTTGCGCTTATGGGGCTCTGATTGGGAGTTAATCATTTTGAGAAAGAGTTCTTTGCTTGGTAAGGATAGGATGGTAATCTTAAATTGACCAGAACATCTTTCTTTTAGGAAATGACAGTCTCACCTATTAAGCCCACACTATCAATCTATGGCAACTGGTTGCTAAAGATAAGGTAGAACATATTCCTCAAATTCAGCACATGTCAACAGAAATGTAGCCCAATAACCGGCACAAATTGCATATAGAGCACATGGATTTAAGTTAATTGCTTCAGAAATATTGCTGATAGGAAACGAACCAGTAAATTGATAACCCTGATGGAACGGACAAGGAAAAGTAACCAATCATAAGTGGAAGAAACTTGAAAACAAGAAGTGTGTTCTTTTGAGCTGGATCATCTGTCTGTCAAAACAAACCAACCCAGGACTTCAACATTATTTGAAGAAGAAACAAAGCAGATTCAAATGGTAAGTAAAGAGAATTCATTTTTCCAACCTGGGGAGGCTTCATGAGCTCCATTGAGACATACTGAGAAGCAACAAGAAGGACAGGCAAAACAAGGTATGCAGCTGTGTCTTGCCAACCCAGCGGTGGATGGCCATCCTGCGTTTATATCACCAAATTCATTGTAAGTTAAATAATCAAATTTAATTCACCAAAATCATGAATGACTAATGCCTTAATAACTAAGAAAAAACAATTAATAATTACAGTTAAATCAGGAAGATAATCTATTACATTTATGCAGAAAGTTCTATTCAGCACTCATGTTTCAGTACACGGGTACTCTCTATGATTCCCATTTATCCACATGCAGCAACTATATGTAAAGACACAACAATCTGAACCATATAAGCTAGCACATCAAATCAAAGTAGTAACAACTAACCTACCAGTTGTAAGAACTAAATGCTTTCTAAGATACCAAGGAACATCTCTCCTGGATATATAACAAGAAACTAATTTTTAACAAGAAGGTAGAAAACAGGAAGAAACATCCTTATGAAATAAGGAGCAAAAAGACAAGTGCCTCAACAGCAGGATACTTGCTACGAGTTAGCTAAACAAAAATGACAGAACAAAGATCATCAATTTCCCTAAACATATAAAACCATCTGCAAATTTATGAATAATCATCCATCACTATTTCCCAACAAGCCGTAGATCTAAACTCAAGACCCAGTAAAAAAAGGAGTTGACCTCACCAGAGTCCACCATCCTGCTGGGTATAATATGAAATGGGTTTGTGTACGTCCCAACATCAATGACCAGCACCCAACTCAATAAAGTACATATCATTACTTAAAAGTTAGCTAGAATGAGGAGATCAAGGCAAATGATGACGAACGTCTTTCAAAGAATTACAACAATGCAATTGCTTTAGAATCCTTCAATCTCAAAACTCATGAAGAAGAATTCACACAGTTGAAATCATACTTGACTCAATGCTTTAGGAACTGCTACTGAAAGACGGCATTTGTTTTCCTATGAATGATGTGAAAAAAGGCTAGAGAAGCAGAATATCAGAACTAAGAGCTTCTTCATTGACACCCACCAGTAAGGGAAAATAAACTGAAGGAATTAAGTAAGAAGAACATCCCTACATACCTCTACCAGTTCAAAGAGGAAACTTGAATACAAGGACCACAAACAGGAAACCCCCCATTTATGTGTCAAATTCAGTTCACAGGAAGTAAAAATATAAAAGAAACCTGAGAACCGACAATGAGTAATGCTACACCTTTTTAATGAAACAAAGTGCAGCATACAAAAGCTGCAGTCATGCTTTTATAAGGTTGGCTCTTGGCTTAGAAAAGAAAGAGAATAATATTAGATTATCTAAGTTTCTACAATTAATAATAAGAATAATAAATAAATAAATAAAGCATGCAAAGTGAAGCATCTGCAAACTGCAATTTCATATGCTTATGCAAGTTTAAAGATTCTATAGGAGCTCTAGCAAAATTATAAATAAACAGTATGTATACATGTAGAAGGTTAAAGAAATCATTTCCGCTGTAAAATGACTCTGCTGGACTTGTACATATCATAATTGTTTCAAGTTCAAGCTTCAAACTAAAAGGGGAAGTCACATGATAACATCAGCAGCATCATAAAGGCTTGGAAAGGAAAAAAATTATTAGCTTCATACATCTGGAAAACACAAAGTTTTATTACCACAAATGGAAAGAGCCAAGAAATGCCAGATCCACTTTGTCGAGCAGCAATTGTTGTTGGCCCACCCAATGAAGGTATCCAAAAGAAACCTTCAGTTAACAGTCCCTTAAATTTAATAGTTTACAAGTGTCAGAAATAATGTAATGATTCTGCAATTTTAAAAGTAGAATCACATCAGTTAATAGTAATGATTATCAACCTATTAATTACCTCGTTTGCAACATTTGAAAGTGCTTGATACAGACCTATCCAGACAGGTATAGTTGCCAATGTTGGCAAACAACCTAGATCAATGTTTAAAAGGCATTGATATGGATTAGCTAAATAACAAAGAGTGCACGTTTAACAGCTATAAAGAATTGGGAAAGGATAGGACAGACAAAAGTGTTAAGACCTAGATAGAAAATTGAAAACATGCAAACTCCAACTCTGAAACAACCTTTAATGAAGTGCATACTACATACTTGCATGTGATACTGATGATAGTGACTTCTCAAAAGAAAATGATTGACGAGATTTTTATCCTGGTTAAAAAACAAGAAGAAGAAGAAGATGAAAGAAAGAAAAAAAAAACTTGTGCATTTTCAACTTTTCACTTAAAAATCAAAACGCAACAGTTATCTCACAACTGGCAAACAAAGCATCAACATCACTTTTTTACTAATGATTTACTGGACTTAAAAGCCGAAAGCAATTTGTGGAAGAAAAAAAAGTAGATCGAACATGAAAATGAAATGCAATGTCCAATGATAAATTAAAGGAGTACCTGCTAATGGATTAACCCCGGCCTGCTTATATAAACGAGATGTCTCAAGTTGTATTCTCTCCTGAAAAGTGGATAGCAAAAAAGAATCATATTAATATCAAAAGAAAAAATGATTGCTCAAGCTCAAGCTCAACCTCAGAATTTGAAGAACTCCCTTCTACTGAGAATATGCCTCACCTGATTGCCAGCATATCTTTGTTGAATAGCTTTGATCTTTGGTTGAAGGTTTTGCATAGCTAATGTTGATTCCACCTACATTTTCATCAAGGTCAAACAACACCAACATTGTCAAGAGCAGCCAAAAATTACACATTCCCCTAGGCGTACTGAATCTCAATGAATTAATCATTTGCAAAACCAAAAAAAAAGAATATTACATACAAAAGAAAAACAAGGCAAGCATTTTGTCAAAAGCGTTTTTGTATGTATTTTATGCTCACCTGTTGCTTTGTTAAGGGAAATGTGACAACTTTAACAATAACTGTCAACAAAATAATAGCAAAACCATAGGCATAGGGCACATGCACAGCTGAAAGCCCATCCTTCAACACCTGAAATATGATTAAAATGTAATAAAAACATTAGCAAGCATAAGTATACCGACATGTTTGCTGCAAATAGTTAAAACTTAAAAGGCTTAATGAAAATCTTCCACCAGTCACATCAAAATATAGCCTTCAACATAATGATAAACCCAGGATCCGTCCAGGAGTATTTTAACATTGTCAAAAGTGTTTAGTATCTATTTTATGATGTTTTATTCAAATACACAAAAAATGGTTCGAGATCATAAAAGCACTTCGAGTGTTCCCTATAAAAACATCTGAAAACAATTTTATAGATAATAAAAGTAACTGGAATGCTTCTTTTCCCTCACGACATATCCACAAATCAGTATAGCACTTCCAAAAAGACAAATCATTGAGCTGAAACGTAGAGAAGCTTCTTTTCTCTCAAAATATATCCGATACTCTAACAGCCAACTCAATGATTCGTATATGATTTTATAATCCACAAAAAACTCACCAATTCTCACAAATTTCAAAAATTAAAATCATCAAATAAACTCGTAATCAATTCAGTAACCATCATTTCAAAACCCAACTCCCTAATACACGTGTATTTATATACGTTTATCCGTACATAAATGCATAGAATTTAAACTACCTTGAGAACAAACTCCATGGCTTCGGAGATAAAGCCGAACCACCCGCCATTTTTCTGTGTAGCAGCGTCTGCTGACGTGGAGGCGCCGCCGCCGGAAGCAGAATCAAGTGAAACGGCAGCATCTGCAATCGTGTAGAGCAAGCTCTCGGCTCGGCTATAAATTGAGCTGAAGTCAACTGACGAGTCTATGGAATGAATTGGAGGAATTTCTTGGAAGCTGAGTTTCACTCTGGTGGAGGCGAGTCTACGGTGAGGGAGCGGGTGGAGACCATGGCGAGAGAGTGAAAATAATGATGATGATGATGATGATGGGAGCGGCACGCCGATGAACGGTGGTGATGAAATAAGAGTCTTCGCCATGTGATGTGGAATTATGTGCTCAGCTTCTCATGAGAGGTGGAGATGAGGGAAGGCTTTGAAGTGGAGGAGGTGAGAGTGATTTTTCGAATTATCCGTATCTTTATTATGCCAACTGAACTATAAGGATCTCCAAGGCGGGCTTTTTGTCTATGGTGATCCTTTTAACATATAGATGAACGCCACGTCACCACTAAAAGGTTTTGTGGTCATTTTGTTTGAGAGTCGTGGATGAGTGTCAGTGTGATTATTTAATTACTGACGTGGCATAACTTGGTTAGTAGTACTTTTTTTTCGGTTACCTAACTTATAAAATGTTTACACAATAGTTAAAGCCAGTACTTAATGCCTGTGGCCTAATCATACATGAAGTAATCTTACAACAATCGAAGGTTGCACATTGAATCTGTATACCGAATAACGTGATAAAATTTTAATTATTGATTTATTATAAGTTAATATTAATCAACAATAAGGATTTTGCTATGTCATTCAATGCACAGATTTAGTGCGCAATCTTCGGTGGCTCTATCATTTTCGATCATACATGTGACTTCAATTTTTGGTATGCAAGTATCATATATCAAATGCGTGATAAGGCTGGCGGATTGATGGGCTTTTACGGGTCAAGTTTTTGTGGAAATATGATATGACCCAGTGGACTGGTGCATCAGTATCGATCTATAGTCCAAGTTCAAGTAGATTATTTACAATTTTAGATGAAGATGAAAAAAAAAATTGATTTATTAACTACTCTCAGTGGTCGAGTGGTTGGATAAGAATTTTTTCGTATATTATTTAAAAGATTTTAAGTTTGAGTCTCTCTTTTTATTGCTTGTGCTAATAAGAGTAACCATTGTAACTTTTACTAGTCGGTAATTCAAAGGAACCAAAAACCAAAAAAACTTTTGGCTTATTTGATGCTTTTGCATTCGCTTTTAGCATATCAGACTTGACCTTTCATGGAGTCTAGTTTGTGTCTTTGTGATATTTGTAAGCAATATTTTAAAACCCGACCTGATCGGACCGATTTAACAGGTTCAACCGGGACTTGGAAGCTTCAACGGGCTGGGTTTATATCTTTCCTATTCACCCAAAACCCTAGGATTTGGGAGGATGATCGACGAACAATTGACAGCCGAGATGTTAGGGCTTTTGAAGAGAAAGTGTCGGCGAATGCAATGGTGGTGATAGAGTTGATTTTCGGTGAGTAATTCGACCGAAAATCGAATAAAACTGGCAACGGCGACGATTGATGAGGCTAAAGGGGGTGGGGTGAGGTGAGTTTTGGTCGGGAGGAAGAAGAGAGTAATTTCTGGGTGATGGGGAGGGTTGTCGACATCGGCGTCGATGAGATCTAGCCTAGAATTTCGACGTGGGCATCGGTGAGATCTTGCCAAAATCGAACCTATTTTGGCCAGATCTTGGGTATATTTTAAGGGGAATTGACTCAAAGGACGATTGGGGTTGCATCTGGGGTGTCGTCGCCGGCCGATTTGCATTTGGGGTGTGTTTGCTAAATTTCAAATCTATAAGGACTTAACGAATTTTTAGGGGTCAAACCGGTCAACCCAGGACCCGACAACTTTGCCAAGTTTCACCCCCGGTTGGGTTTTAAAACATTGCTTGTAAGCATAAAAAGCACAATGTGATATCGGCTTGAAATAATTAAACATAAAGTATAATTATAGATGATAAAGGAGCAGGCTTATTAGAAGCAATTTTTTTTGGAAAATAATAGACACTAGGAGTAGTGCACTGAATCTGTGCACCGAATGACGTGACAAAATCCTGACCATCGATTAATTATAATTTAATATTAATCAATGGCCAAGATTGTGTCATGTCATTTGGTGCACAAATTCGATGCACTACTCCCGGTGTCTGTAGCATTACTCAATTTTTTTTTATGTTTATGACAGTATTTACTATTGACTACTGCATATAGTGATACAAGATGAATATTAAAAAAAATCCATTGCTTCTTTTCTTTTAGTTTATTTACCATCATATTCTAAAATCCACTTTAAAAGATTACATTTATTTCCTCTTATCACGTCAGATAAAATATTAAACTATAGTCTAGACAGAAATTTTTAATCAACGGCTCATTCAAGAGTCCAATATATAATTTGATACAGTTATATTATGAGACAATATGAGTTAAGAATTTTTCCCACCCAAATAATGACTTAAGGATATGTTCCCATCCACAAACTTTTAAAATACTATTTTATTACCTATATTTATATTTTGACTGCGAATAAAGAGCAAACTCAGTCCAGACTGTTAGGGCTTTTGAAGAGGAGAGACCAATTAGTCTTTTGGTAGTAGAATGTTAGATTTTTGGTGTTTGAGATTTATCAAAATTTGACTTGGGAAGGACGACTGCTCAAACCCTAGTTACTTGATTGTCAGCAAAGGATGGGTTCGACAAGAGTAGGTTTGAGGGGCTTTGATGAGTAAAGATCAAGGAAAAGAATAGTGGTGGTGTTGGAGTTGCAATAATATAATACTAGGAAACGGAATATAAATTTAGATAATAAAGTGGTATTTTAAAAGCTTATGGGTGAAAAAAATGTCATTAAACTATTCTTTGGGTGAAACAAAAAAAAAATTGTTTAGTCGTTGGGGCCGTTTAGATCAGGGGTAAATAAGATAACGAGAGTAATATTCGTTTATTTTACAAGATTCCTGTGTTTGGTTTGCAAGTAATAAAATATTACGGTCATCTTTTATTGCAAATAGTAGTTACTGTTGGTAATGTGGGAGGTAATCTTATTACCTTGCTAGAGGCTGTTATTAAAACATTACCCGGGTAATATGGTTTTTTTCCTATTTTACCCTTAATTAAAAATCATTTCGGACACAATTGCCCTCAAATGTCTACCAAATAACAATTACCCAACCTCCTACATTTGAGAAATTAGCTAAAATACCCTAGTCACAAAAAAGTTTAAAAGTTAATAAAATACCCTCAGCCACCCAAGACCACCGCCGGTCATGACTCACCACTGTCAGCCGTCCGCGTAAGTCGTCGTAATGGTGCAAGACCGACGAATTATGGCCGATCGTGCACCGGTAAGGCCTTTTCTAGCCATGGATCACAAACGGCGAAAGATGTGACCATGAAACGGAGGCCAAATCTGTGGTTGTGACATTTCACGGCCAAAGATCTGGCCTTTTCACTGCCAAAATCAGTGGCCGTTTCACAGCCACATCTTTGGCTGTGAAATGGCCATAGATCTAGCCATGAAAAGGCCATGGATTTGTGATTGATGGCCATTTCCGGCTTTGTCAATGCATGACCGGCCATATACGACCAGTTGTGCACCATTCCGTCAACTGTCGGCGACGGCCGACGTTGGTGACTGGCTGCCGACAGTGGCTTGGGTGGGTGTGAGTGATTTTGCTACAAATTAAAGTTTTATATAGCTAGGGTGTTTTAGCAAAATTTCAAATGTTGAGGGTTAAAAGAAATGATTTAAAAAATAATAATAAAAAATACTATTATATTAATATTTAAAAAGGAGGGCAATTTAGTAATTTATATAACATACACATCAATTTATCATTTCAACTAAACATATTATTCACCAATTTATTCGAACTAATCAAATACATTTTCTAAACATTTTCAGTAATCTTCAAGGTGATCTTTCTTTGCGTTAATATAATATACTCTTATAATAAAATATTATATGATCTAAACGCCCCCGTTATATTATAGATTATTTAAAAAAAAAATTCATATCAAATAATGGGTTAATAGAATTACCTTAATCTAGAAAAGTACGACTTATAATCGTTATAGCTGTGATTTCGTAGAAGAAATGTGAGTGAATGTCAATTTTAGTTAATATTAACTTTCTTTTTCAATTATAGACTGTTTAATTTAAAAAAGAAAAAGAAAAAGCGAACGATGAGACCGCGCATACTTTCCTTACGCAATTAAAAAATTCCGAAAAAATTGAACAATAACTAGACTCATCCAATCACACAGCATTAACAAATAAAAATCAACCAATGACAAAAGATTCAAACATGTTACGGCTAAGAATCTACGGCCACGTGACATAGAAATCTCTCGAACCACTAGAATTCCAAAAAGAAAGCAGGGAAGACATTGGAGCACCAACGTTGAAGGATATCGTTTTGATAAGTTGTCTAATATAATGCTGACAGTAGCTTATATGGCATCAAACAATGAGGAAGATTGTAATATATTGATGGAATTTATGATTGACATGAGAAAAAAGTTGGAGCAAAAGGAAAGTGAGGGAGGGCTTGGTAGAAAAGTAAACATCTCTTTCACAACCGGTTTGAGTAGTAAAGATGGAAACAGTCCTCCGAAAGAGGGGAATAGTCTAATTATTAGTTCACAGGCAGTTTGTAGCAAGAGTCGTCCTCCATATAGAAAAAAGCAATTGAAGGTTGAAGAAATTGTACATAGGGTAAAAAATAAAAAATTACGAAAATAAAGAATTGGTATGAGTTATGCACCTACTCTTACATGATATTTATTTTTGAAACATTATTTACTTATTTGAAGTTTATAATAATATCGACTTGATTATTAATGTGTTATGCTACTTTTTAGGAAAAAGATCATCAGTAGAGCGAGAAAATGAACAGTTTCTTTCATCTACTTCCGTGGCCGATGCCTTCCCACATGATTACATCAACATTGTTGAAAGTATACCGGAAACTCAAGTATTATCGAATGATGTTGTTGCTACCCAGGTATGTGTTATGTATGTTGTATAATTGTAATTGGCTTAAGTATTCTATAACGTGTGCTAAATTGTGGTTGTTAAACATTGGCAATCGTCCACTGGTCTGGTTCATAATCTTGTAGGAAAAAGTAATTTTTGTACTGGGCAGGAGTTTGTAAATGATGAACTTGGGAGAGATTTGATGTTGTTGACAGGTTGAAGCATATAGAATTGTAGTTGGTAGAAATTATTCATGCTTTGGTTAATCTCTGACGAATGTAGTTGAGTTATATGTTGATTCAGTTGTTTTGTTTTTAGTATTTTGGTCGTTGGTTGTGTATGAGTAGGCTATCTTTGTAGGGTTGTGAATTCATGATAATGACTTTAATGGAATTTTGGATATGCATTTCATTTGAGATTTGAATTTTGATGTCTTTTCGTATGTCTAATATTACATATACATATGCATTCAAAAGAGTAGTTGAGATATGTATAAACAAAAGACAAATATATTTATAAACAAAAGGCAATATTTATCAAGAACATCTGCTGAAATCAATCTTTAACAATTAACATCTTTATAAACAAAAGGCAAATATAATCTTCGTACATAAAACTTAGTATTTGAACCACACATAATGACAATTAACATTCATAGTGCATTCTCCAAGGACGTTGACAAGGAAGACGCTATTGAGAAATTCTTCATCATGGTGCAAGGGGTGGAGGTTGACTAGATGAGGAGGAAACTGTTGAGAAGTTCTTCATCATGATGAAAATTTATGTCATACGTTCCCCAAGGATGTCAACTGTTTCCTCTATTCTTGATGCGAACGAGTTGAAATCACTTTGCAACTGATCTTGTTGTTCCTGCATTTTCCTCTCAATACGTGAAAAACGCTCATCTTGAAACTTTTCGCTCTGCTCAAATCTGCTTACTATTTCATCTAAAGTATGAGAAGACATATCTTGTACATTATGAGATGATCCAAGTTCAATACTCGTTCTTCTTCTTTTGCGCACATTCACTTGTCCTTCAATTACCCCTTCTGGAACACTAACACCTTCTTGAACCGTTGCATCTCCTTCTATTTCATCTCTAATCACAAACCATTCTCCTGCCATATTCTTTTTAATCAAACCCATTTTACACAATGTCATCCCCTAACAAATTATTTGCAGAAAACTTAATCTTATTTGCTTCATCATTAGGGTTGATCTGAATACCCAACGTCTCATATATTAACGTAACAAGCATCTCCCAATATATTTCTCTTTTTTCTGCTTGAATCTCTCTCAAATTCTTAATCAATAACTTCACTGAATTTACTTGCCTCCCAGCTATTGCTGCTTCCATGAACATTAAATCTTTAATCGTCACATTTCCATTTGTCTCTTTCTTACCATTAAATGTGTAAGTCAGATATCTGTGAAATACTCTCATAGCAAGATTCTTTTACTTTGTAGATTTACACCTATGTGGATGGTAAATCCCTATCCCAGAAACATCCATCCAAGCTTGTTTGGAATCCCACATTTTAGATACGTTATCCAAACCTTCAAAATCAAATCCTATCAAGGTTGCTAAATCTTGTGGTATCAGTACAAAGTTCTGATTCTTTAATCTAAAAAACATTGTATATGTTGGAAACTCATCAATATCTGTCTCCACAACTTCCAAACTACCAAAAAATTCATAGATCAAATGCTTATATCCATCATATCTAATACTCACCAACTGGTCCCATTTCAAATTATGAATCCAACCATTCATTTTATCAAATAAACCCAAACTTGTTATAAGTCCTAAATCCAAACTTCTTCCAAGGCAAATATCTCTTTTCGACACCTAATCGTATTGTTTTTTATGTCGCAAGTCTCAAAATTGGATTCCAGATGACGATATATCTTCATGAGGAATGGTTGTGTTTTTTGCTCTTACAATTTTCTGCTTTCTTCTAATACCTGTATACATAAAAAATTCATCATCATAATCAATCATAACTAAAGAAGTTTGAAAGGTGCAAAAGTGTCAATAAGAATGGTAGGTAAAGATTCCTTCATTTCTCATAATGTCTGAATATTACTTCTATGCATAGTTAAATATACTTCTTTTGCTGCTCTTATTATTTTTAAAATGGAAGGTGTTGGCTGACATCTTTAGATGTAGGTTTGTGTATTAAGCCCCATCTTTCTTAAGATTCAGGTTTATATTTAGGACTGCCAATACCGAAACAAGTCAATTCTACCAAGCTGATACCATAAAATCCTTTAGAAAGTCTTGTCTACTTGACTCCAAATCTAATAACAATCTTTATGTCATTTTTGACAAAAGCAAAAATCAATGGAAACCCTGTCAAGTTTAAATTAACAAGCATCAAATTGTGTCTCCATACTGTAAATCAACAACAATTGACCACAAACACATTCTCTATTCTAGCCAGCAAAGTTCTCAAAATCCTTTATTTACTAACTTTCAAGCTCAACCTTCTCATGATTTTGATGTTCTAAGCTATCCTCTAAATTAAATTTTGATTTATCTACCCTTGTCAACCCAGATTATGAAGGCATTTAGTATTCATGTATAAGCTTATCAGTTTCCAGCCAGGGTTAGAACTACTTGCTTTGTGAAGATTTCAACCTCAGATGATGAAGCTAGGCTCAAAAGAAAATTGACTCTGATTTTAAATAAAACGATTCCTCCAAGGTAGTGTACAATCTATGAATGATAGTAAAAGTTGGTTACTAGAATTCAAAAATACAAAATGACTTAAGAGATACCATTGGGTGATTTAACAACCATAAAATCACACTTTTTAAATGGCACAATCCCTGATCTTGAAAATGGGCTTCCTTGCAAAAAGGAAGTGATGGTGAGAGACCAATTTAACAGGTCTTTGTTTGAAAAATAAAAGCCACCGTTTGGTACCTTTCTATTCCGTTTTAGACAATAAAAAATGACAATGATGATATAATTATAATTATAACAATAACAATGACACCTAAACTATCAACAAAACAAGTTCAGTTTGGTTGCCATAACCCTACCACTCAAGCGCCCAGCAACACCAGTAGTTGGGCAAACAAGTAGGAAATCCATGCACTTGGGTTTCTTCCTGAATCATATAATTGACTTCAGTCAATGTAGCACCAGATTCAATCCAACCAGATTCATTCATCATAACAATATCAATTGATGGTAAATTAACGAAATCAACAATAAAAACACATAACCCAATTTACAATATGGATCCCACCGGCTTCAATCCAACCACATTCATCTTTCATAACAATATCAATTAATATTAAATTAAACATGTCAACAATAAAAAAACACATTCCCAATTTACAATCTAGATCCAACAAAATGTACAAATTATCTTCTGGCTAACACTGCACACAATACTTAAGGGTGAAAAACTTGCAGGTGAAAAATCTTCATCATTTTCTACAAGGTCAACATTTTCTAACTAGTAACTAAACTGTTTTTCAAAAAATATACACTTCAAAAACAAAATGAACACATCACACCAAGACAAAGAAGTGAACGCTGTAAAACAAGCTCAATCATCAGTCAAAACCAATAAAACGTGATGAACAAAAATCAAATAGACTAAAAAACTTACAATAATAATGGCAGATGATGAACTTGAAGAAGAATAGCAGTAGATGAAGAACTTCGACGAAGAAGAAGAGCGGAGATGAGGAATGAAGACAAAGAAGAAGAGCGGAGATGGGGAATGAAGACGAAGAAGAAGAGCAGCTTGCAGTTTTTTAAAATTAATTTGGGACCCAATTTAATTTGACCTAAATTTCATTTTAGGTGACACATTAAACATTTATCAGGGACGCCCGTCCATAACGTATGGACGGGCGTCCAAAAATTTTGTTTTATAAGTTTTTGTTTAATTTAAAGGATGGACGGGCGTCCACTTCGTCCATAACATTTGAACGGGCGTCCATTAATTTTGTTTATAATTTAAAGTTTGGACAGGCATCCATTAAAGGTGTTCGCCTATCCATTAGTATGGACCCCCGTCCATTGAATATAGACGGGAGTCCATGATTTTTGTTTTTAAATTTTTTAAATTTAAACTATGGACGGGCATCCATTATAGGTGGACACCCGTCCATCATTCATTTCGCATGGACGAGCGTCCACCTTTGATGGACGTCCGTCCAATAACAGTGAACGGCCGTCCATAGTTGATGAACGGCCGTTCACTCGCAAAATATTTGTTAAAGTGATATGTGGCTGGTCTGATTCAGGTGACACGTAATTCGGTGTAAAAATTCGGTGCACAGTCTCGGTGTCTGAAGCATTATTGTTATTTACCACCATATTCTAAAATCCACTTTAAAAGAGTACATTTATTTCCTCTTATCACGTTAGACAAAATATTAAACTATAGTCTAGATAGAAATTTTTAATCAACGGCTCATTCAAGAGTCCAATATATAATTTGATATAGTTATATTATGAGTTAACGACTTTTTCCCACCCAAATAATGACTTAAGGATATGTTCCTATCTATAGATTTTTAAAATACTATTTTACTACTTATATTTATATTTCGACAGCGAATAAAAAACAAACTCACTCCAGACTATTAGGGCTTTTGAAGAGGAGAGACTGATGAGTCTTTTGGTAGTAAAATGTTAGATTTTGGTGTTTGAGATTTATCAGAATTTGACTTGGGGAGTGTAACTACGCAAACCCTAATTACTTAATTGTTCAAGAGTAGGTTTGAGGGACTTTGATGAGTAAAGATCAAGGAAGAGAATAGTGGTGGTGTTGGGGTCGTAATAATATCAAAATCGAAAACTGAATATGAATTTGAATAATAAAGTGATATTTTAAAAGCTTATAAGTTAGAAAGTGACATTAAACTATTGGTTGGGCCAAAAAAAAAAAAAAAAAAGTTTACTCGCTATATTATAGATTATTTTTATAAAAATATCAAATCAAATAATGGGTTAATAAAATTACCTTAGGGTTTGCTTAGGAGTTTTTTTTTCACTGGTTTTAGGGGGTTTTTAATTAGACTAGTTTTAAGGTGTTCTAAAACCATTACTTGCCAGATTTTTTATGAATTGGTTTTGACTAGTTTAAAAACCCCTCAAAACCAGTGTAATATATTTTTGAGGGGTTTATAAAACACCCCAAATCAGGGTGTTTTGACTAGTTTAAAAATTTTATCCCAAAAAAACCCTTTTCTACTATTATATTTTCTAAACAGTTCTCTTTCAGAGTTTGCTGTTCTTGTATGCTAATAGTGCCAGCATAACGAATGTCACCAATTAAATTACATATTTTACTGATAACATACAAATAAATTAAATAATATACAATGAAAAAACTTACAAATAAATTAAACTTGGAAGGAACTTTGATACTAAGTATTGGTAATTAAAAAAAAAAATCTCCAAAGTCTGGTTGAAGTTGGGTATTTTTATAGGCATATATGTAAATTTATTATTTTAAAAATTATCAGAACTGTTGAAAAATAAACTCTCAAACACAAATTAGGTGTTTTAAAAACTGCTACTAAAAATTGTAACAATAATTTACTCTCAAAATTATTACAATAATTTACCCTTATAATCATTACTATAAAACTCCCAAATAGACCCAAGTACGGCTTATAATCGTGATAGAGGTGATTTCGTAGAAGAAACGTGAGTGATTGTCAATTTTAGTTAATAATAACTTTCTTTTTCAATTATAGACAGTTTAATATAAAAAAGAAAAAGAAAAAGCGAATGATGAGACCGCGTATACTTTCCCTACGCAATTAAAAAATTCCGAAAAAATTAAACAGTAACTAGAATTATCCAATCACACAGCATTAACAAATAGAAATCAACCAATCACAAAAGATTCAAACATGCTACGGCTAAGTATCTACGGCCACGTAACATAGAAATCTCTCGAACCCACTAGAATTCCAAAAAAAGAAAGCGGGGAAGACCTTGCCTGTCTTAAGCAGTAATTTTAATCCAACGGTTCACACTCCACGATCAGAACCTTCCAGAAATCAAATTTTATTTATAAACACTACCCTGCTCCTTACCTTTCACAGAAAGTGAATCAATAAACACCACAAAGCGAAGCTATCAAATCCTCTGTTTTCTTTGTTTTCCTCGAGCTCTGGTTAGCTATTCTGCGCAAGCGATGGCTGGTAAAGGAGAGGGTCCTGCCATTGGAATTGATCTGGGGACGACGTACTCATGCGTAGGTGTCTGGCAACACGATCGAGTGGAGATTATAGCTAATGATCAGGGTAACAGAACGACGCCGTCGTATGTTGCTTTCACAGACACCGAGCGTCTGATCGGTGATGCAGCGAAAAATCAAGTGGCGATGAACCCCACCAACACTGTTTTTGGTACGTTTTCAACTGCTGCTTCTTAGTTTTTCCCGCGAATTTGAATTTATGTTATGTTTTCTTTACTTTAGTTCCGGCTCTTAGGTATTATCTCTTCTTTTTGTAGAAGATGAGAATAGTTAGGGTGCTGTTGTATGAATTTAAAAGAATACAAATTTAGCAAAATTAAATCTTTGCAATATTCAGGAATTTGATAATTATTGACTATACTATTTAATATTTGCACATCAAAATAGCGTAATGGATAGGTAGTGTGCCCTTTTTTGTTCTTTAATATTTGGAAGAATTGAAATTTTTTCAAGTTGTTGAAACTATTATATGGCTGACATATTAAAAAAAAAAAAAAAAAAA